>NW_019213811.1:183702-243370 GCF_002532875.2 Varroa jacobsoni | reverse complement strand
ACAGCGTATGAATGAACACAGTGGGTGTTGTTACCTATACAGTCCTAGGTACGGTTCGTAATAAAAACTCCCTCTTACAATCAATTTTATTAGAATATAGTATATCACTCAGATCTGGTTTGAAGCACAACTCTGTTCACGCGATCTTGCGTGATACTTCGTGTATCGATGAATTGCCTAAGGCGTTCTGCATGGCAGGCATCCTAGCCTCGGTTAATTATTTACGCTGCCTTATAGTGCGTAAAAGACTACACGTCTTTCCCGATAGCGACTACTGCCGTACTAGTCCGTTTATGTCGTAAATAAAATCAATCTTGCAGACGACCCGCTTTTCGGATATGACACACCGGTGTTAAATATAGGAAGCCTCCTTGATTACACGGATTCCTCTATCGGGCGTACATAGATAATCGTTTATGCTCATCTATGAATAGATAATCAATTGGACAATACAGCACAACCATTCATCTAAATATGTTGACATATCTGTGAAAATCGGTCAGGGTAGAAGATTTGTGTAATTAACAGCTTAAATATGTACCTATACGGGCTATCTTTAACTTGAAAGATGACTTGAAATCGGTACGTTTTTTACGAACCAAAATTATCGTGTTTGCAATGTAAACATTACGAAAATTCACGTGAGGGCTAATGGGGTTACCTGGAGCAATACGGGCAGTTTTATTTGCTACGCATTAGGACGTAACGAAACTGAAAACAATCAGGTATTCAGACGCATACGAATCAGAGATTAGATTTTATTGTTCTTAATGGTGGTACCATTCGGGTCAGCTTCATGTTTTTGCATTAAGTCGAACATTCGCTGATGTAAGTACAAAGAAGTAAAATGACTTGCTCGTTTCTTGCCAGACTACCGTTGCAATGGGCAGATTTCCCAAAAACCTAAGGCCAATTACATATGATAAAAGTCACCGTGTGCGGCTACACCTCATGAATACCTTTGGCGGCTACGTGAAACAGAATGCCATCGGCAACTATAGCATAAAACAGAACATTCGTTTTTGAAGTTTCAGTGAAAACTACCGATTGTTTACCGCCTTCACGGTAGAGGTTCGTGTACACCAGAATGGAAAAGAAGCATGATACGAAAGTCCCTTGAACGGTATTACAGATAATTTGAGAAATGCAAGTGTGCATTTATGACGATCCTGGTTTCTCGATGCGTGTCTTGGTGGCTAAATTTGTTGTATCTAGATCTACAGTCACTTGAATTGCTCATGAATACTTGAGGTCTTATGCCGTAAAAGTCGAAAACGTTTTCTGAGGACAACAAGGCTAAAAACCTTGGTCGAAATCATTGTTTTTCAGTTATTTTAAGGCCTAACAGTAAGCACGTCTACCACTATTCAGTGATGAGCACTGCCGATAAATTTCAGAAACAACCACCAGCTTACCTAGATAAATATAGAAGGCCGTACTGTAGGTAAAACACACTTTTCAGCCAGTGTCCATGTTGGACGTTGTTTAGTAAAGGTAACATCATGCCGTCATAACGCTAGCTTGTTCACTGTAGCTTCTTAAAACTAAGGTCTAAACGGCCCCTATATGTTGATGCTATTCTGAGTAAATATACTCATATAGTTTTATATTGGTTTATTTCGTATGCTTTCGGCCGCGCCATCAGACGGGATACTTTCATCGCTCTGCCTAGATTCAAAAGCCTGCAGCTCAAGAGCTTGCTGCCGTTGACGCTGACGCATAACTGCACTAACATGTTTCAGAAGCCGATTAACGGGCGCCGCATCTTCACATCTCCTACAAAAGGTGTATATACATATATGTATATATATACGTAGTGTAAAGATGCGCGTCGCGAACATTTATGATATAATTGTTCCTAAATAAATGCGGCACAAATATATATAAGAGGTACTTGAGGTATGATGGTAAGTCGCAGTTCATTAGTAGCGGCTTTGTCATTTGCAGCACTTTTATGGCAGTGACAGCGGGTCCAATCTTGGATTACAAGCTAATCCAGATGGACGACAAATGCGCGACTAAGGACGAGGTTAGAGCGTCGACCAGCTTGTTGAAGGCGCCTGGACGCAGGCGACGAGGGCGCATCAGAAGCAGGCCCGACGCCTGAGGCTTTCGTCGTGGCTGATCGCAGACATCATAAAGGCTGCTCCATTGTTGGTCCCCAACCCAATCTGCTGCCATTAAGTTCGAGTCCATTACCTATACCCCTGGGTTGGCCTTTCCCCAAACACCCCGAGAATAGTTTTCGGATTGCTGCCAAAGTCGGCAGGGCTGTGGTTTGAAACGGTTATAGGACAGGCACTCTTGGAAGCGACCTTAATAGTTTGGTTGAAGGCGAAGCTGCTAGAAACCCTGGAAGAAGTGTTTCCCGACTCGTCTGAGTACTATGTAGGGGAAAAGCGTTAAGAAAAAGGTTTTTATATTGTCATATAAGGGGCGTCATAAATGCATAAGTGATAATTTCAATAACCTCACCGGGGCTGCCTCGGCAAAAATTGAGGGGCTTGCGCGACTATCTTGTAAGAATCGGAGCTCGAAAACGTTGGATACGAGCCGGTTTGAATTAGCGACTCCTAACGAGCACGGCATGGCATGGCAGGACAGCCTGATGAAGGTCCAGTGATTGGCCACATATGCTTCAACTGCGAAGAGCAAAGTAATTTCAAGAATTCATACCCGAAGTTTGTTTCCGCCGAAGCTTAAGTTGCGTAAACGGGGCCACCGATGACTCAGCTGTATTCGAGGTTAAACTCCCTTGCGCAATACTCGAGTAGACGTGAATGCAGACCCTTCACAGTTGGTGAATAAATTATACTCGCCGAACACTGCGAGGCCCGCAGCGAACTTGTATACATGCATGATGCCCAACGTGTCCAGCTGACGGTTCTGAGGATGGTCACGTCCAACGGCATGCTTACCCATACTAGTCTTGATTAGCACACGATCCCGACCAGCAGTTTACTTCGATTTACTCCCAGCCGCGGCGAATTGTACCCGCAGAAAGGCAGGTCATAGCAGATGAGGTGCAAATTATGCTGTGCGACGGCATTACCGAACCCTCATCCAGTCTATGATCCTCTTCAGTCGAAGACGAGAGGGTACGTTTATGCGTGAACTACTGCAGGCTGAACTGCACACGAAGCGAGACGTGCACATGTTGTCTTGCATCGATAATGTTGTCAATACCCTCGTCTGCGCTCCCTAGCATCCTAAACCCGATCAGCGGATATTCGCAGGTTAGCATCCACCCGGACGTGAGGGAGAATTCAAACGGGTGCCACTTGGTTTCACGAATGCACACGCGACGTTTCAAAGGTTGATGAAAAAATCGTGGGATTCAAATAGCTCTCGTTTAGCTCGACGATCTCTGTTTATTCATCATCTATTTCGACCTCCACATAACCCACCTGAAAAAAATACTGTGGTTAAAAGCAAAGAAGCGCACTTCAGCAATCCAGAAGGCTATCTATTTAGGCCAGATCTTAAGTGCCTTCGTTGGATCCCGAAAAAATTCGAGTAGTGGATATTTAAAAAAAAAGAAAAGACTCTTTTGGGTCTAACCTCCTATTATCGTTTCATACGGGATTTTGCCCGCTGCATACGGGATTTTGCCCGCTTTATATGGGATTTTACCCGCATTAGAAGCTTGGCCTATGCCGCAGCCAACGTGAAGCATTTTGTCTGTGACGACCGGACCTACCAGCTGTTGCACTCGGAGATCATTGAGGAGCTCATTTTGCGCCTCTTCGGCAAGATTTGGGAACGAAATTACAAACAGACGTCAGCGGGACCGGACTAAGGGCAATGCGGCCGACGTAGAAAAGGGACATGAACCAGTCGTCGCCTACGCTAGCCACTGTTTGACGAACGTCAAAACTAAATGCTAACTTTTTGAGCATTTCAAGCTTATTACCGACAGCACTTCAAGACTCTTACTGACAGAATCGCAATGAAGACCTAAAGAGAAAAGCGAATAAATACTCAACATAGTAGGCTCTGACCTTACAGGAGTATGGCTTCAATGCTGTTTACAGGAAGAATTCCACTAACGACAACGCAACCTGCATCATATGCCAACGGCTTGTAGACTGCCGGAGGTAGAATCACATCGGACACATCAAGACCGTGCAACGAGCTAGTCTAGCATGTCATCGCAATAACCGCCTAAAGGCTGTGGTCTCTAGAACGAAAAGGTAGCTCGCTCCATAAGCTACGCTGTTTGGATAGCGGTTTCACTTGACACGCCCACAATCGGGAACTTCGACAGAACGTCGTTCGAATTTCTTTTTGGCCATCGAGGTGTGCTGTTCCAAGCGCCCTTTGGCTGCGGGAACGCCATAAAGCAAGGTGAGGAAGAGCTCAGCCAAAATTGCGCGCAGACCGCTTAAGACCTGGCAACGGCACGCAAAGCGCAATAGCAACGACGAAATTTGCCTTGCGGGAGTTCGAATACAATACGAAGGTTGAACGGATGATACCGAGAAAATGCAGCCGCGTAACCACAAGCCGCCTACTATCACAAGTCGAATACTACCTTTTTTTAAATATAAAGAATCAGAAGAATCTGCCGCATCGCTCATTATAAGGTGTAAATGAGTGTTAAAAAAACGGGGATTCGGGAGTCCCACATGAGTATTCAGCTTAAGAAATTTAGAAGATGAAAACGTTAGCGTAGTCTTCAAAGCATCAGAGGCGTTACGAGAGGCATTCGTCTGCTTTTCTCTTGGCCCTCAAATGCGTGCTGAAAGGAGCTTACATTCGACGTCGTTCACTTCCAGGCCAAACCGTCAGATGCATCTGCAAAGTAACGTAGACTTCCGGGCCACCTTAACATCGTAACGTGTGCATATCGTGTTCACCTAGGTTCTTGATTTTTAGAGATGCGGTTTGACAGAGCTATCAGATTTGCGATTTAAGCAACTAAGTGTTATAATTATTTCGGTTTGAAAGGTAAGGACCCGTTAAACTTTTGGAATTCTTAAAAAATATATGTATATCGTAGTTTATCTCTAATAGTGGTTGCTTAATAGCCTTCATCGAAACTACCTAGAACTGTATCAAGATAAAACAAAATTTGAATAAATCCTCTTTACAAACTCTCGTGAATACATAACCTTAATAATGGGTACATTACAAACACATACGAGAGTAGCAATCTTTATTTTCGTTTTAAAAGGGAAACAATCTCTAACGTTTGTCCTCCGTATGACCCTTTATCGAAAGCCGTAGTTTCTTAACCAGCTTTTGCCGAAACGCTGAAAAAATCGAAAAATCGAGCGGGGTTAGGAGATAGGCGTTTGGGCGTCTATGTGGCAAGCTACCTAACAAAAAAAGCGATACTACAATAAGGACCCACTCGTTCCAACAGTCGAAGGTGGAAAATTGCAGGAGATTTGCAGACGACGACGAATCGAAACATATAATAATCTCCGCCTCTGGATGAACTGAGACAGGCACGCAAATAGACAGACAAGCAAATCCAGCCAAATCAGCTGTTGCCGTCGTAATGTTTCTGATGCTGCTAGTCCAGAGCGGGCGTCACAGGGTACAAAAATTATTTGCGTTGGCACTAGTTGGGAGGAAGGAAACTTTTATTGACCGGCTAGTTAAAATTGGCCGCGCCAAGTGTCCTACCGCTAGGCGGTAACTAGGCCATTTAGCATGGGCTAACTCTGTCAGCTTGGTTCGTCTCATCTCGTCTGTTCGTTTCGACTACCACTAGCCTGGCTTTCGGCCTTCAAGTGGCCGCTTTTTGTCGAAGGCTCGCTGGCATTTGTTCGCGCTGCTGTCTACGGCGTGGTCCCGTTTGTTGCTTCATGTGTATTCTATGGGGTCATGTAGACGACGATGATGGCGGCGTTAATGGCAGCGGCGTTCTACTTTATCGTATCTCCTTTCTCTTATATTTTGCGGCATATAATTTAGCCCAGCGAGAAAAAGAAGTAGAATAAAGGGAAAAAGAGGAAACCGGACACAACGAGTTACGACAAGCGGAGTATAGCAGTGGCAAGAAATTGGATGGAAGAGACGAGTAATGAACAATAAGACGGAGGGGCTGGCTGATCAAACAGTCAGTGCATTCCTGACGAACCACTACCCTCCATTACAAAAAGCATGAGCAAGGTGGCTATTACAATGGCGACTCCGACGCTGTCGCCGCAACTACTGATACTACCGTTTCCACTAGCAATGAATTAGCTACAGCAGCCATTGCCACTGGCATTCGAGCGAAAAAAGGATTTGCTCAAGATCAGATAATGAATCTCAATAATTGATGGTCACCATATTTAGTGCTGTGATAAAGGCTACTTGACAAAAGAAATACAGTATTTCGATTAGCCAACGACATACCATATGTTTATACACACGATATAAGTGTGCTATAAAAAGATGGGGAACAAATAAATAAGCAGGGAATAAGGGCTGTACCAAGGCGGTTTCCAAGACTCTAAAAGGACATATAACAAAGTGCAGTAAGTAAATAAAGATAACCAACCAAATAACTCGAACAAAAAGCAGGATCGATACTAGTATCGGGAATAATTATAAACTCTACTGTGGGAATTCAATTGTGAAGTGTGTCGTTATCTTCCGAAGAGCAGATGCTGCTCGAATAATGACGAGAGCACTTAACAGGAGGCAGCGATGTTGTGCAAGAGAGTTCTCAGTTCCTAGGTTGCTCGAATCTAAAGTGAAAACATGCTCAGCTTGTAACGTCGCTTAACGTGACCCTTACTCGTTCACACCATGTCCTATACAAATCAGCGTAAACAAATAGTCATCTTTGCGCGTATATAGCCGTCTGATATTCATTTATTAGTTCCTCTATTCACAAGAAGACCAATACATATGCCATAAATCTAACCCAATTACGATTAAGTACTTGACAATTTTAATCCAGTCCTGTGATTGACATCAATAGTAAAATGGTGTGGTACTTCAGGTTCTTATTGCACTGTTGATGCGTTTCTCGCAAACGTGCC
Source organism: Varroa jacobsoni (assembly GCF_002532875.2). Classification (NCBI taxonomy): domain Eukaryota; kingdom Metazoa; phylum Arthropoda; class Arachnida; order Mesostigmata; family Varroidae; genus Varroa; species Varroa jacobsoni. The sequence goes on along the minus strand of NW_019213811.1, from coordinate 236,387 downwards.
GTTTTAAGCATGTCTTATGGTAAATTAGTGTAGCTTAACATGTGCCTGGTGGCCGGTACTATGACTAGGCAGTTAGGCCTAGCTAACGAAATGGACAACTAGCGTTGATGGCCGCCTGGAATTGTTTTACCAAGCCCCAACACGGATAATACGAATTGATTACAAGGCCTTTTCGGAATTCTTTGTACAGCGGCTCCAAAGGCTAAGCGCTCCTGTACCGATACACCAGATCAGGTCATCGAAATGCCCGTATCTTGCCGAATTCGTAAGCACAAAGTGCTGATAAACACGCTATCGAAGAGTGACAGCTAGTATTTGTCAGCTCTTGCTCGATTGCTAAATAAATGACGAAATTAAATAGTATTTTTTCACGAGACAGGAAACGTTGAATGACGATTGAGCAAACACAGAGCTCCTACAGAAAACTGCACGCACTAGTCAGCATAAATCTCCTAATAGCATTCAATGTAGAGATGGCTATCTCTCACAGGATGATTAACGGAAAACTTCAACTAAACTATTATAGCTATGGCAGTAAATCACATTTAGAAGATAGATATAGGTCACTTGTGTTTTGCCGTCACCGCGTTCCACTTATAAAATTCACCGGCATGCGAAAAACATTTCAGACATATTAGTTTAACACCCTTTATAAGCCGGGGCTTGGATATTACATTAAATGATCAGTCAACTTATTATTTTTTATGATCATGGCCAGAAATAAGCATCTATGACAGAGCATCGGAAGTATTTCAGTAATAACCTAGCACCTAATACAGACTGATCCTGGCAGACATCTCGTTTTAAGAATCCATTTGTTGGCGACTTACAACTAGCGGCAGTGAAAGTTGACGTTTGGGTATTCTTCATTCTGTCGAATATTAACGGTAAAACTTATTTTTTCGTTTTTTTTAATTTTTACCTTGGGACCCGTTTCATCTGTGCAGATCAATGAATTAACCTCTCCAAAAAAAAAAAAAAACGAAGTGGCTGCATAATCGTACCAAGCAGCACGTGGTGGCTTCTAAATAAAAGTGCGTACCGTCAAAAAGGTCTTAAAATTATTTTTGCATGAAGAATATTGCTTATTCCTACAAAATTATAATATGGTACTGTAAAAAGCTAATGTCAAGGTGTACTTATGTATAATTATTATAAGTAAGAGTACAAACACGAGTACATAAGAAGAACAGTCACAGAAGTTTGTCATAAGCTTAACTTTATGAAGTTTGAAGAAACGAAACTTATTAAACGTAATGCTCAATCACGTACCTTAAAAGCGATAATGGTAATCATGGTATTTAGATCCTGCTTCGATTTCTTACGTAGAATTTTTACATCTATCAGCGAAGGATAAGGTCGCTGTGTAGTAAATACTACGTACATCATTGAATTTGCGACTTCATGACATTTTATGGTAGTGCGTTAACTGCAATTAAGTATTCCATTAGGTGATTTCTTTAAATATCATTATGGCGGAAAAGCAGCAATTGAACTTCAAGGAACTCATTCAAGGAACTCAGGGAAGGTAATCATTGCTGATCATCTTCGTTGTACATTGGTACAAATTGTACATTTGGTCATTCTGAATATACTTACTATACTTTTGCCCTTAGCCCATTTGTTGCGACAATGGCGATTGCCACCGGTGGTGCTTTTGGATTGTCGAAGGGAAACCGGGGGTGGGAAAGCAAGGCCACACGGTGTTTACCTTGTCCCTCGATTCACCACATCTATTGAAGTACAATTGGTTGTACGGGTGGCAGTACTAGCCGTAGCAGAAATAGTAAGAAAAGGTTTTCCGTTCTGTATCCGCGTGTGTCTGTAGGGCGTAGACATCAAGTGGGATGTAGCCCAGCAGTTGCCGTGCAGGTGGCCAACCGTAACAAGAATTAGAGCAGGACCCTGAACAGCAGTTCCTATGAGGCCCACAACGAATGCATTGGAACCGGGAAGCAGGGAAACAGCAGGCAGGAACGGGTGCCAAACAGAAAGGATGAAAGGTATAACGTACATGGTGGCACTAGTGTTTCTGTTCGCCATGGCCGTGATCTGCCAAACGAAGACACGGGAAGGTCATCGTAATCAGCTGAAGTGCGAGGGCGGGTGATCTGGTAGTCCTGGTCCCGAGTAAAAAGTCTGCCATGGCTATCCGTGCACAGCTAGATTTGGTATTCGGCTAATGTGCATGGCCAGTATGGACATGTACGTACCCATAGAAACATAGTTTCAACGCCAAGAAGCAGTAGTTGCAACGTATTATATATATATATATATATATATATATATATTACTTATTTTTTATTCAAGTTACTTTGCTAATAAAGCTTTCTAACATTGATGCAAATATTGTACATGAAACTAAGTTACATAAGTAAGAATATAAGAGTGCACTACTGAATAGACCAACTTCATGGGTAGTATGAATGAGCGTTACCGATATATATTTTTTCAATACTTTTCGAAAAAGGTCACAATTCTTGTTCTGGTGACTCTTCATTGGACTATGTGTGACAATGAATAGTAAAATTAAGAACCTCCGAGTAGAATTTCACGGGAGACCTGTTGATGCGTTTAGCTTACGTTATGCTTTAAAACAATAAATCCACTCTTACGAAAAGGGCATACTGCGACTGTCTAGAGGAATACGTATTCTGCGCTGTCGAAATGCATATCTGCGATTTTTTCTCCTAAAGCTGCTTAGCAAACATTGAGGCACTGAGGTTTAGAGACAAACAATAGCTTTTTGGATCATTGTCGATATGCATTTTTAGTATGACCTTATCCCGATGGGGTTGTTTATATTTATTCTCTGATGCAGTCGATGTCAATGATGTAAGTTTTGATAGAAAGTGTGATGTTACCGCGGTAACGTAATACTTTAATTCATACAGTTGAAACGGCTTATCATTTCAATTTGCTGTTATGTAACCCTTACGGACTTCATAAACTTTGCTTGGTCGCTTATAGACAGTAAGAGTACATAATTTTCCTCAATGTTTATATGTTTCCCGAACGCACAGAGTTATCTTAGAGTTGTTGCAACTAGGAGCTCGTTATATCATAAGTCCGCTTATCCCTAGAATAAGTTTTGCCTGAATTCAAGATGTCTTCGTTGAACAGAACTAATAAAATAGGTTATGAAAGGATTGAAAATAGCACTCAAAGGTTTATCTTGGACGCTAGGCATGTTTGAGCTAAGAATCCGCCAAGGAACCGACATCCAGTCGCATACCAGAGCCGTATAATTAGCAGGTATTTAGTTATGGCGCATCACAATCGGGAACAAGTTATTACAAAATTATAGGTAGGCTGTCTGCACTTAGCTAAGACCTAGATGATCCTAACTGACGCCATTTGAGACTGCTGAATTCTACAAAAATGACTATACTCTTTCCAGGAAGAGTTACGTTATATGCTTCAGGCACTGATTAAACTCCGATTCCGCGTTCTTTCTCGTAATATTTGGCTTGTGTTCCGATCTGCATATAAACCTGTTTAACGTTGTAGTTAGTTATTTAGTTCATATATCACTCATAGAGCTTCATTCGTCAGTTCGGTGCCGTTAAACAGTACCACTGAACTTTAAGCTGTTCAGCTGACGTGGGGTAAAAGAGGTTGATAGAATTAGTCGTCGTTATAGCTTAACGGGTTTTTTCTTGCTAACCTTAAAGGAACGTTGTAGTCTAAGTTCGAATCCAGGTTTCGTCAGCCGCTTGATGGAATGTCTAACGGGGATACCTTACTTAATGAAACTTAAAACAGAGAGATTGATAGAACTAATAAGTTAAAAAAAAAGAGTGCGTCTATGTGTGCGCTAGAAAGGTTTGAAGTACACGCTGCCGGCGGCCTGTACAATAACATAGCGGAAGAAGATGATTAGTGGAACGTTAGTCAGGGAGCGATGCGTGGTCCGGTCAAATTAGGTCTTGCTGACGACGATCAAAATTATGTAGCGTAAAGCATGTAATTTTGTTCGTCACATGTAAGTTATCGCTGAGTGAGTTAGGTTACACTGATCTACGCCCGAGTAGCAAATCTACTACTCTTTCAACAAAGCTGCAAAACCTGGGAAACAAAAACTGTTGAAAGCGCGCATTTTGATTGTGTAGCACGAAAAAAACCACAATCATCATAGTAGCTTAGCGGGTAACGTATTTATCTACTGACCCAAGGGGCAAATTATAGGCTAGGCTTAGAACCGGGCATAAGCACACTTCATTTTGTGCTGGAAGCCGGCTGTCTGTCTGATGGAACGCCTAACGACAATACTGGACGTAAAACTCCAAACACAAAGAAAAAACAATAAAAACAAGCTGAGCTGATTTACGCTGTCCCTGACTCCATGCCTGCTTTAGTGCAAACAACTCCTAGTCAAATTTCTCACAGAGTGGTATTGGCATATTTTCATTGTCCAGCCAAACGGAATAATTGAGGCACTAACTAGTAGGAGAAAAAGGGAGGGGATGAGCCGCAGTTAAACAAATGGAGATTCCTTACACCGCGGTTGCACAGCATGCTTCTGTAATGATAGGACCTATTTCCTATCAAAGAAGGGACATGTTTTTTTAGCAGGAGCAGCTGACCAGTGATGGGCTGTAGCGGTGTGCAGGACTCCTCTTTAACTTCGATGTAATGGAGTGGTGCTAGCGGGAAAACCTATAAAGGTTGTATGAAGTCTGCTGTTGTAACCAGCCAACGACTGCATTATCTCTAACAAGTGTCATCGAAAAAAGAATTGTGCTAAAAATATTCCATGAAATGTTTGAATATATCTAGAAAAAACAAAAACTTGTTTCAAGAGCAAATATTAATAATCACCAGTGGTGTATATAAAAATCAAGTAGCCATGTAAACTTTGCCTGAACTCTACAGGCTCACGGACCAATAGTTAGATACTTAGATCTGTGCCCACCATCAGAACCAAGCCTCAGAAACGATTAGCACTATATGCCGGTGATGGACAAATACTCAGGATTTCGTAACATTCGTTTTCTCTATCCGAAAAGGGAACGCAATTGATTTTATGTAGGATTAAGTAGGTTTGTCTTTAATCAACTGGGAATGAAAACGTATTTGCTTTATAACTTGCCAAATCACACAATCGGAACATACGATCTGAGGTTAGTACAGAATTACTAGGAATCTTGACTTTTGCCACAGACTAACAAGTTTGCTAAGCGAAATAACTAGATTACATCTAAACTATTCAATGTGCTGTTTTTTTTTTTTTTTTTTTTATCACTTTACTTACTATTACCGTCATAGCTTAAAGTTTTTTAAAAGCTATAACGAGAAGTGCATAGACAATTCCTTTGCCTGGTAAAAACAACACAGACACAAATAACAAACCGGTTGAAGGATCAACTTCAGACGAGAAGGTGACTAAATCGATGACTAAAGGAGAACAGCGTAAGACAACAGGAAAACTAAGAGCCCGTTGTACAGAACACATCAAAGAGGTACTTACCATATTTTGCAATGCTGCGCGAAAAATTGTGTGCAGTCTTCCAATCAAAGACGTGCAGTATAGCAAAACGATGCACGATACTTGTAACTGCAACGTTCCATGTTTTGTGACGAATAATAGGAATCTATACAATCGTTTACCTATGGCGATTCTTCTATCCAGCTCTTATATTGTTCCGCGATGTGAGAACTACATCTCAAGAAACATCGAAGTTAATATGTGATAACAACTGATAATATTATTACGCTGAAGATGTTCTTTGAGGCACTATCAGACCAATCTGCCTTCCACGTCATCGTTATTCGAGAAGCAGTTGTTATAATTTGAAGCTTAGAGCTTGCACCGTCGATCGTAGAGTCATTATGTGAAATGAAGGTGTAGATAATAGTTATCGCTATGCGTGACGAATGTACAGGTTGTTCCATCAATCACGGCAGACTAGCATTCCTTTCTAACCAATATATCTTTCCATACCTCTCTTTACGTATACAAAGGTGTCATCCAGTTCAAAACTCCATTAAATGCTTCAATACAGAACTTCTACAGATCAACTATATTGCGTACGCCAACTCAGAGCGCGTGTGTTGGTTATACCTTAGCACCTATAATTTAGTCAGTTGTGTCGTATAGCCGGTTTCAATAAATTGAATTCGATTTAACAAACACGACGTCTTCCGTAAGACCCATTGTGTGGATACGCCGATGATTGCTTCACCGCTCCAGACCAGACCGCCAAACTCATCAGAGAAACGCTCGATCTGGCCTCTTAAATCCCTTCCTATAGATACTAATGCAGCGATGTAAATTCGGTGATTCACGTATAGTACAGATCAAAATACGCCCTACAATGACCCAGTAACACAGATCCGAGGTCGACAACGACGACGTGCGTATACACGTGTGCCAAACGATTTCGATAGCGAGTCGAATGATGAGTTTTTCCAGTTTCATATACCACAAATTTGTGTTCTAATATAAGGTAGAGCAACGATATTTTGATAGGCGTCAACTGTTACGCCAATATGCCAACTTTTTCCACATTGCAGTCAGCGCTTTGAAGACGTCAAGAGTAAAGGTGTACTTATTATACACGTTACGATACCTAATCTCGTTAATGATGACTTGTTTGACAGAACCGACAACAGTACATTTTACGCCGTTTATGGCCATCTTGAGCTATGGACCTGAATCCGGGGCACGGTGGGCGCAGCAACCAAATCCCCCAAATTTATTTGAACTTTGCCGACGAGTAATATGCATTTTATTATGCATCTACCCAAATCGCCGAGAACGACGATCGTGCGTTGTCGTTTAGTGTCCTCACCAGATGCTGCTGACCGCCGCGTCACACATCTGTGAGGCTTTCTAGGAGTTCGAGATATGTGGCAGTGATGACGTCATTTTATGTACTTTTCGTTTCTCGTGATATTCGTTCCGCGTATGCGTATCGGCTTACGTCCAAGCTTATTTAACACGATCAATGAAATTGTGCCTCTCCTGTTCGATGCGATTTTGTCATCTCTCTTGTGGACGGCACAGATCGTAGCAGTGTGTTTAGATGGCTTTATACTTACAGCAGTAATGCAAATTATGCATAGAGTACGTCATAGGTGATTACACATGGCCTGGATTGAAGTTTGGATTCTTTTTTTTTACGTTTTGGCACCATCCTCAGTACTGTCATCACAATTTCATAATGCCTATTTAGAGGAATCCCCATTTTGATTCAACAATAAGCGCATTGCTCACGCTCCGTCTTGTTCTAAAGCCTTCGTGATCACAACAACTCATTCTTTCGTTTAAGGCCGTGAGATATTTCTTAAATTCGCTGTTTCCGTTCCGTGCGCCAATAATAAACCCTTATTTCATTGAAAGTCTCTTTGGCGGCACTTACACCAATCTCCGGTGGCTTCCATTAGTTTCTTTTTAGCTCGACAAGCTAAACTTTAATCACTTGCTGTTGATTTTCAGCGCTAAATGTCTGATGGTACTTACTCTGCTTATAATCGTACAAGATCATAAAAGAAATGGCGCGAGGATTGATTAAATTTGTCCCTCTAATAATCCTAGTTTGGGAGATACTTAATTTTTTTGCCACGAATAACGACGGACAAGCTAAAATGTGTAATATATATTATGTTGAAATGAAAGTAATAGCAGGTGTCTAACGTTTCGTTTTTTACTCCTCCAAAGCTAGCTCACGTTATATAGGCATGCGAAGTGTTTTCTGCTTTCCATAAGCCCGTTTTAAATTCATTGTATGATAAACGGGGGTTCAAATCGAATTCAGACTTCAATTTTAAGTCTACCTAAAAAAAAAACGTGCCTTTTTTATATCTATCATAACTGGTGTTTTTGTCGAAGTTAAAAAAAACTGCCGAAGCACTGTAGTTCGGTAGTTAAGAACAAGGACTGCATGCCTGAGAATAGAACATAAATTTGGCTTGCGAAGTCAATAACAGTATCTGGATCTAGAGGATGCATTTTACCCAGAGTGCGCCCCGATTAAGACCGTCTGATATGGCTTTTGAAGGGAGATGATAGCAAACTACACATGTATTTGCTGAAACAGTGAATCGCAACCATACAAATATCGGCAAACATCTTCAGTCGGTTGGATTTTCCAAATAATAGAAATTATAATTGTCATCATCATCATCATCATCATCATCATCACTGCTCCATAAATTGAGTGAGAGCATAAATAAAAATATCTTTGTGTATCACCCAGCACCGAGTAACACACCTAAAACTTGAAAGATATTTTATACTGGAACTTCCTTCAAAAAAAACAAGACGCTCAATACGAATTTATAAATGTCCAAACCTACTGAACGAGGCTAAGTAACAGAAAGGATCCAATTAACAAGGCAAAGTCATCCTTCTCCGTAATAACGGCAGCTTGTCCCTGAGATTGCCATGCAAGACGAGTTTTTTTTCGTATTTTCAGCATTCTGCAGATTTATCACCGAAGAACTAGCGGTTCTTCCGACTACTGACGAATGAAATTTCTAACAGCACATTTGACAAATAACAAGGGTAAGAAAAGAGGACCGGCGGGGCTGGAAAATTTCGGTCGAGATAAATTTAAAAAATTAATAGAAGAGAGAAGATAGTAGAGAATGGTGGCGGATGCATTAATTCGTTGGTTGAATTCGAGTAAAATTCCCTGTCCTTTGGTAGATGAAAAATCGCTCTATATATGCTGTTAATAAGGGGTCCTTCTTTTTCTAGAAGGTATGGGCGAATACATTTACGCACGACGAGGATATCTGAAGCTACGCCTTTAGTAGATGATTATAGAAGCCTAAGTGAGAGAGCCACTCAACGATCTTCCCGGAACCACTGGAAGCCTACCCGCTGGTTAAGTTAGTAGCCCCCTTAACCGGGATCCTGCGCTGTAACACCATATGAAGATCCGGTACCGGCTTTCGCGTGATGTCGGGATCCTCGAAAGCGGCAGGAAAGGTGCCAGTATTTCGCGTCTGTCCCTTATTTACCTGGGCTATAGTAGTCAATGTTCTATGTTCCTTTTCGAACTCTCTCTATGTTCCAATCTAGTCTATTATTATGACAAGGAAAAATTCTATATTAAATCTCATTTATTTTCAACGCGATCCCTAAATCCACTAGAAATGTAGCTGGAGTAAATTATATTTCTTCTGGCACTAATGTGCCGTAACTACTATATATATGGGTGTAATTCAACCGAATATATAAGTTCCAACTGGATATCTGAGACTACAGTTTGCGTAGATTGTTTATAGCGCATTTTCAAGTATTTGGCAAAACTTGGATAGAGCACCACAATTTGCTATTTAAACGCTATGTGCTAGTCTGGTCGTAGTTAATGTAAAAGGCACTATTTTATTCTTAAATTACGTGGAAGGATCCTTTATTCATAAACATTATCTATGAAATGCCTCGTGCAGAAGGACGATCTGATTTGAGTTTCACTAGTTAAGTTAAATATTCATGCAGGACGTACCGTACTGGCCACTAATAGGGACTGAACATAACAGATCAATTGCAGGCAAGTTTGAGTTACACTCATACTGTCCAACTTTTTTTCAGAGGCATAATATTTTGCACCAATAAACTGCTCCGATTTTATATTATTTACTTCGCTCTGCTCTTGCGGCAAAAGGAACACTCTTAAAATGTAGGTGCTTTAAAATAAATAGCTTCCTTAAATGACAAGGGCCAGAAGTGTAAAATAAAGATAAGGCTTGACCTTTAATTCCGTGATTATTAAAAAAAATGTCCCTTTTATTTTCGCTGACAATTTCTTCCCCCTGCAGATTGTCAATCGTGCGTTGTGCAATCAACAAGCAGATCTCACAAATTTCGCATAGATCTAACCTTGTTTTAGTGCAGTTGTCGCTTTTTCCATAGAGTTAACCGTTCTAGGTTCTACCATGATCTCATCAATTTGGATCAAGTTCGAAGTGCTCATCACAGACTTTAAATCCTAAGCAGAGAGGAGGGCAAAGGCCAAATGTGCCCTTTCCAGCGATTATGGCGGCCTTGTTTCATCCAACCGCCTGTTGCATCGAGTAGTAAAACACATCAGGAATTCGTCGCACAAGCCTTAGACTTCCAATCCACGTCCGTTATCTTTGGTTCGGGCAGCGGTTCCAGAGGCCTGTGGTACAAGATCCTCCTTGCATAGAAGCACAGATCGTTCTGGGAACTAACGGCTTACCTTCCGCGTTTATCTCCTCAGCACACACGTAGACCAAATAGCTGTCAAGCTATCGCAAGAGCTTTTTATAAGATAACCTGACCACCGGCACCAGCTGCCATATTGGGGTTAATATGGACGTTCCTCCAGTAGGTAGGTAGGGGCTTCAACCTGGCTAGCTTTGTTGCTACCACCCTCTCTAGCACGCTCTAGCCTAGCATCCCCCTCCCATGGGCGGCTAAACTATTTGATTGGTTCTGGCCTGAACAGGACTGTAGTATGGCCATTCTGTTGCCAACTCCCAGCGACGGGACGGGTGTCAGTTGATCTAAATCCGAGTTACTATTGCCCCGGCTTCAACGGACCCAATCAAGTGGCTAAGTGCAGATCGACTTACTTGAAAGCAAGTTTTTTAAAGTATATGATAAAGTTGAGTACGTATTTCTTGGTAAATATTAAACCACGTATAATTTGTTTAGTCACCGGGGTAACAGGAAGTTGGCAGAGTTAGAGTTACCCACGATGATGGCCGGAGTACGTACAGTGCACGAACGCTTTCATATGCAAGAGACAATATGCACATCCGTTAGTCAATCAAATGTACCTAATAAAATAACCTTAGGCTATTCGTAAATACATTTACAATCGAGGCAGACAAGAACCAAACTTATTATTGCGGGCGAGCTTGTCTGTACCATTGCTAATTGAGATTATTACTTATTATTGTTTGATTACTTACAACTACTTCTTTTTTATGATTGAATATATCAACCACTTTTCGGTATATTTACGTATCTAAATTTGTTAAAAGTATTGTATAGTTTTTTATACGAATGAATGTATGCTGTTAAAGGCAAATAGACTTAACATTTATTATAGGGTTATTAATTATACGTGACCAAGCTAGGTGACAAACTTAGCTAAACAAATTCCCTAACGTGGCTGATATAACAGAGTTAGAAATTCTACTTCAACAGAACGAAACAAGCGGAGCTTCAAAAAAAAACGTAGATTCCAGATGTTGGATCCCTTTTTTAGAGTCCGCAAAAAAGTTCGCAAACCGAATTGAATATTTGTTAGTCCTCGAATCTTTTTGCTTACGTCCTAGTCCTATGGTCAAGCAGGATTTCTTCCTGCCACTGGAACGTTGCAGTTTACGTTTCGTCCGAATACTGACACCCGTCTAAAGTATAGCGAATTCGATCAAAATATAAAATTGTCATACAACGGAAAGCGTGAGGAATGCGTCCGCAGTGTTCGGCACTGATAGCGGACTTTACGTTCCGCCACTTCAAAGTATGCGGCAGTGAAGTATAGTCATACTTCAGTAGCAGTTCGTGGTCGATAGTAATTTCAATGAGAATCATCATCATCATCATCATCGTTTTCGGATCTTGAAAAATGCTAAAAGCTAAATCTTTGATTACTCGAATATATTGTGATTCGGATATTAGGTAGGCTGAAGCAACGTATTTCTGAGTAGGATCGTTTCAAGCGCAAACCTTTGGCCTGCAATTTTTTTTAATACGTACACAAATAGAATGCGAGTGTTATGCATCATTTTGATACTTCGCTTAAATTTATCATATCTAGGGGGTCCACAAAGTCAAATCAACGGGACCCGTAACGAAGCAAACGTAAGCTACTGTCACATTAAAACTGGCCGAAAACGCTATTACGTGAACGCATTACATACAACTATTGTTAAGCTAAAGGTCCGTCGAGATTGTGGGGCAGTGGTATCGATGCGTGTTGGTATGAGTTGTGACTTGTGGCAAGCGGAGAGATCTGAGCCTCTCAGAACTTATAGAATTCAATCGTTGCTATCAGAGCACAAGGCCGTAGACAAACCTCAGTAAGGTCGTCTGAAATTTCTCACTTAAAATGACGCCTAATCGCAAAACTTTCTAAACCTTGTCACGCCAGTAACAACTGTAAGGCGTCGTAATGTAAAATAATTTCTATAGTTTCACTTAGCGGATCTTAACTAAGCTATGTAAAAGTTACTCCCAAATGTAACGTGTGAACTTGGGATCAGATCATGACTTTGTAATTTAAACTGCTATATACTTGGTACTTATTTCGCTCACTTATTTACATTTAATACCGAAAACTAGCAAAATGTGAGAAATTTTCAACACCACCAGCGACCAGACGGAATATACCTAAATTTAAGCATGTAAACTGAAATATTCACTCCGAATTTTTCTGATAAAACAATCGTTCGGTGCAAAAAAATAAACAAGGCCACCCATTAAACTGATATGTCTGATTGACAAAAAAGAACGAGCTGATTCGCCATTTACTAAACTGACGAATATTACTTACGGACCACAGGCTGCTTAACTGCTTGACTGCCTTACGGATACTATCAGTTACAAATGTCACTTCTCGACTGAAGTCATTGGAATTATTAGCTATTAACCTATATAAGCTATAGAACCTTTTAACCTAGAAGCAGGGTCGTAGATCATCGAGGCTCCAGAGGTCTTAGAGGGCAACTAATTGTAAAAAATATGATATGCTGATGAGTACATAGACTTCGCTTGTCGACGGTTTATACACGACGTACATAGATTAGAAATAAAGACTCAATAAAAAGCTCTTCAGTTAGTTATACCTGAATAAAATCAACGTTTATTGCTCTACCCGAGTCGCACACTTAACAACCTGTAGAATTTATTTAGATACTACGGTTTTTTGCAATTGATATTCCTTTATGGCCGACAATTAAACCAGCCGTAGAACACTAACCTATTTCGTATATCCATGCCTCTTAACCAAAATGCAAACTATTTTAATTTAGGGAATCTGTGAGCACATGCAGTCACGTGTACCTAAATCACGACTACTTGGTGTCTGAGTGTATCGCAAACAAAAACCGGCGTCCGAAAATCACTGTTGGCTGTCTCGGAACAATCTCATAAAAATATAGGTTACATAAAAATAATATGGAACTTTTCCGAATTCGAAGTTGCCATGACGATAAACCTAGATAGTTTTATATAAAAACGTTTATATACAGCATGAAAAGGCTACTCGTGGTCGAGAAGCGCTCTGCATGTCCTGGCCAATGTGATTTAGAATAACGATCAATAGCGAGCTTTGCTACATAGAAGCTCAGCCAAGCCTATGAGGTTTTCACCCACGTCATGCCCGAGATATGTAAAAATAAAACAATTTTCCTTATAGGGCCCCATTAAAAACGCGCAACGGAACACCATATCGCATATCTAACCTATGTTACGTGTGGAAGATCTACTGACTAATAAAATGTACACAGAAATAAAAGACGACATCCATCTCTAAATGAATCAGCTAGGATTCGAAATATTCATGAAAAAATCCGCTAATAAAATTTAAAATAAAACATATCGTTGTACGTTGAATCCTTTTCACTCTCAACATGAATATAGTACGCTCAACATAACCGGCCATACACAAACGTGTACATGCTACAGTATAACGCAAGCCTTTTTTATGTAGAAGAGCAAGTGGCAGGGAGTAGGCAGTAACTTACACAGTAATAAATGAATATAGCGGTATTCTTGTTTTCAGCTCTTGCCTGCAGTGTGTACTTGCTCTGTTTTACATGTTTTTTTCAGCAGTGGCCTCGTCGATCCGCCGGCCAACCAATGGAAAACTATGGGCGCTGTCAAACTGCTGCGATGACACTTGCTTCTTCCGCCTCGCCTGTGTGTCTTCAGGCGATTCACATTGCCGCTCCTGCCACGGAGGAAATTTTGTGGATAAACGGCGCGCAAGAAGATATTTTATTTTGGGGATCTTTCTTGAAATCTTATGGAAGAGCATTGTGCTGCGCTTTAGGGAAAACGTAGGCAGGCAGGGGACGGAAGTCTTCTTGCTATTCAAGTGTGACTTTTTCCATATGGGAGTGACAAAGTATAGCCTACGCGGCATGGATGGCACGGGTTGTCTGAATTGAGCATGGCGTCTGAACAACACCAGGAGGCGAATAGTCCATTCGCGTTTTATGCTTCGCTGAATATATCATTGCACAGCTGCAGCTTGCTTATACAGTTTCTGCCACCTTCTTATCTTTACCCTGAGCGGGCTTTGGCATATGGGAATAGCAAAGCGTGAATGGGTTCTCACGTCTATGAACTCTAGCGTTCCGTAAAGTTTCTTAGTCGAAGCTGTGGCCATCCATACTGTCATTGTGGCTTTTTTGGCGCGTTTGCAACTGCTCCGCCGTAGGACATGTCGGTACTGAGCCAGAGGCTGGCAAGGCTAACGCTAGGCACCGGAAGTTCTCAACCACAAAATAAATCTCCCGCCATTTACCTAAACCACCATAGGATATCTATTAGAAAAAGACAAAAAATTTAGTGAAACTATCCCGTCGCAGGAAGACAAGGTAGTCACCTGATTATTATTACAATTAAGTGCGATAACGTTGTTCTTCTAAAGAAAAAACTAGATTAAGATAAGAATCTGACTGAGAAGCAAGCCGAATGTAGCAACTACCTTTGGTAGTACAGAAGCATTAAGATAAGATTACGAAAAACTGTTTCACTTCATCTAAAAGAAGCCAAGTGCAACGGGGATCATACAGAGTAAAGTAACTGGAGTCTCGACCTCGGAGATGCCCCGTTGGCTATACAAGCATTAGCCGGTTTTTTTTTGAGAGAATTTCATTGAAGAGGGTGGGGCTCTCTATCTGTGAAGCCTGGTCAATATTTTCCATAAAAAAAATAAACTTTTCGTATTTATTTTCATGAACGAAACGTCGCAATTCGAACCAACGAGCGATTCACTATCAATACGTGAATTTCAAAACATTGGTAACATTCTCATAAATTTCGTCGATGTCCTCATTTACAGCAGTGATGTTATCTATATCTTTATTAATTATATTATTATAATCACCACAAAACAGCTGCATAAAAACAGTATTCAGGTAAGACGGGTGATATCTTCGACTTCATTTTACCATCATATATAAGTCGAGTGCACGTTTTTGACGATTTACTATGTTTACGCATACCTTTGTTACCTCGCCTGCGCATTGTTGTTACTTTTTAAGAAATTTCAGTCGGGAACAACGACATGCGTGCTGGGACATTCTGTCATATCCGTAATAATGAAATGAAAAATATACGTATTTTCGACCAGCGTGTCGCTAAAGGTATGGTTCCATTCTTACGCATGCCTTTAAGATACTTTAGAAGCTACAAAAGGTATATAGTGGCAATTCCATAGACACGCAGGAACCTAAAAATATCCTCTGATAAAAATGGTGACTGACAAGTAGGATACATTTTATCGAATTTCACAGTTTATCGTGCAGCGTGAGACATGAAATCATAATTTCATTCAGATATCATAAGTTACAGCGACTAGCCAGCTATACATTTCAGTATCATAAATAGCCTATATATGCAAAATACGGCGTCTAAATGAAACTAAAAACTAAACCAAGGAACTGCATTTTCTTTCGCGCATGTTAGGTAAAGCGCCCTTTTTTTCAAAAGCGGTTGACAATTTGCACAGCTTTCAGTGTTCGGGGGGTGCCCCGCAACCCGAGGCTTCGAGGCAGGCTCAGTTGTTTCGATCATGCTAGCTGACACCACAGTTGTTCACTTTGCCCTATAGAGTCTATAGTCACCTTGTCGCAACGGAGGGGTCGATAGACTTCTGGCGTTTCTTTTCCCCGCAAGCGTGCACACATTGTAGCCGAGGGCGCACACGTCCATACGCGGAAAACAGCAATTTATCAGCCCGGACATGAGTCTGTTAACGTCTACATAGCAGCACTGGTAGTGATTTCTTTGTACTTGTTGGACATAGTGCATCGTCGTTGAAGGCGAATCCATTGACCGTTCATTCTTCCCATAGCACCCCTATTACTGCCGCAAACCATAACTTAACTAAGTGATGCGCTTTGACTGAAGCACTAAGGGTAGTATTTGCAATAGCGGGCAACTTCCGTTTTGTATATTCTCTTGTCCGAGACCATTGTATTGGACCTGTCGTGGCGAATATAGAAATATGAAACGTTCATTCATTGATTTAAACTTATTTACTAAAATGTGTTTAAAATCGATACATTCGTATGCGTGTCGCTTTTAATACTAGTAATCTACAG
The DNA here is from genome assembly GCF_002532875.2 of Varroa jacobsoni. Lineage (NCBI taxonomy): Eukaryota > Metazoa > Arthropoda > Arachnida > Mesostigmata > Varroidae > Varroa > Varroa jacobsoni. Next base: position 220,124 of record NW_019213811.1, on the reverse strand, counting down.
GTTCTATTCGAAAAGACGATTATTCTACAGATGGGAGTGGCCAATTTCGGTAAAATGCCTCGTGGGACAGAGCATGTCAAAGCGCAAAACTAGTTCAAGGTAAGAATCATTTTGCGGGGGCACTTAGCGATATATATATATATATATATATATATAAATTGCATGAAAGATGATCATAATACGGCAGCAAAAAGTAGTGGCCTTTACTATTGTCGTTGTGTGACGACGCTGCGGTCTTCGCGTACCACCTTCTTCAAGGATTAGCCAGACGCAGGGAAGCAGAGCAAGCTTCCTCTATCTGTCTTGCTTCGTTCGCTATTGCTCGCTGCGTTTCGGCCTCGTTTCTGCCTCTTTCAGACCGTTGTGTAAACCTCCAAGGCCTCATAGCGGTAAGTAGGCAGAATGCCAGACGTCTAGAGGCGGTTTCTCCAGCAAAACCACGACTACCGACAGCAGCAGCCATTTCCCCAGACTCCCTTCCTCCCCTTACGGCCATGTCCTACCCGCCTTCATCTTCTTTAAGCCAAGGCCTGCCTCCTTGCTTAATTAGCCTCCCCGAACGAGCCACAATACGTTCCGATACGGTAGGGTTCTCTCATTTAGCTGAAAGCAGCAGTCGCGTACATATGATCACCGTGTGTTATTCATTACCCGCGCGAAGCCCCGGCAGCGGTCGTAGTAAACCGAACGTTGAACCAGTACAGCCACCCATAGCTTAGACTCGTTGATAGTGATAAGGTTCTGGTAAGTGAGATATTTTGAACAAACTACGATTACCGAACTCTGTTAAACTGTGCGACTTTGCAGCGTAAATAATCTTTACACAAACCCCTTACCTCTGGAAACCGTACCTAATGCCTTTCTTTCATTGATCTATCCCGAGCATCATAAAAAGAATTCTCTTGATAATATCTATTAGGAAGGATTAAAACGTTTAGGTGTGACGAGCCAATGGCTCATCCGTACCTTTTTGAAATGCCATTTATTGAACAGTCGGACTCGAACACGTACGTTATAAGGGAATGGTTATCGTTACAAATAGCATGCAAACGACTTCATTTTGCTTAAATATTTAACTTCCTTATAATCCGAGAGAAATCTTGGCAAACAAGTAAAACCGTTGTCTAACTTCTATTGTCCATGGATTCGGTGCAAGTCGCATTCAGAGCAGTATTTCCAGGATGCGATGATCAATGTCATTTCATACTTAAAAAAAAGCAGAAATAATACTTTATTTACTCTCTGCTTTTTCCAAAAATAACGAGATTTTTGAAACAACCAGCCATTTTATTCCTCGGAACAGTTGACTCGAAAGGTATAATTAGGTACATCTTGTAAATTACGTGCCGTTTTTTGTGGTAACATCATGTTAAGGAAGTGTTAACTCTGAAGAAGCTTTTGAGTCACGAAAGCATATTCAAAAGGGTCTTCAATTGACTTGGTCTAGTAACCTCAGGGCGATGGGTAACCGGTAACGAAAAGCTTCTGGGTTCAATCACAAGATCGATTATTCATCTCTTTCTGATATTTTTCATTTTGTTTGCTATTCCCTAACAAAAACGTCATGGTTATCTATTAAATTACCTTAACCTGTCATCCGTTTTGACTGCAGCAAGGGATCTTCTTCTCAAGAGATTTTCTCAGACCTCCTTTGCCGGAGTAGGAAAAACACTTCCAGAATGGGATGTATGCACTTTTTATTTCGATATTATCAAAATAATTACGTGAGATAAACAAATCGTTTAGTTTCTATTTAGAAATTCAACAGCTGAAGCCGCCTAAAAACAAACTGCATAACATGCATGGTGTCCAGGGCAAAAGAACTGTACAGAACATTACAATAAGGAAACGACCACTTCGAACAGAGCGGCGGCCCTTCTTGCTTTACTTAGGTCAACATGATATAGGATTTTGAGCCGATTTCCGTCATTAGTCGGCTAACAATGGAATACAGCCCTTTTGATCTAATTGAGTTTATATAAAATTTTAACGGCGACAAGGGGAGCAGGGACTGAGGTACAATGACATAGACTAAATATAGCAATTTCCGAAATATTCAGGTTTAGAGACTATCAAAAAACGTAACAGACTCTAATGTACGAAGAGCAGATATAACAAAATATCTTTAGATTAGCTGAAAAATCCAATAACACTAACAGGTCAATCTACAAAATTTACATACGTACCTCTTCGTTGTTTAAGCAAAAGCATTGTGATAAGTATTGGTTTTTGTTCACAGTATTTTGCACGCACCTTTTCTTCCGTTTTCTTTGCACACAACCAACATATGAAGATTTTCATTCAAAGGAGGTTCAGCTGATAAGTCTCATTGCATGCTCATTGAGTCTTCAAGCGATTGTACAATGAAACCGTTTTCTACCGAGGCCATTTTCTAATTTTTGGACAGACCACGTTGCGGCCAATTTCAATGCAAATTAGTCTCTTTGTGCCGTTGAAGTAATTTTGGTCCCTCAGTCTGTTTCAGGTCTCAGCGATGTTAGTTTCTACGTTCTTTTTTTCACGAATCACATTACGTTCGCCTCGATTTTGCTGTAAACTATCGTGCAGCCAATACGCTCGGCTACATCCATATCTAATCCAGGTTGATTCTTTCTTATACAAAAGCAGAGGAGTTCGTCTGCTAATAAACTCGAATCAGTGCCTATCTATAATGATGTTTTGAAGATAACTCTTGAAGGTAACTTGTAAACTCTGATCAAGATGCAGGCAGATAAGGAAGGACGAGACAAAATCACTTTCGTAACACATTAGATGTATCCGCAAATTTGCCCGTATGCCCTTGCTGTGCACTCGCTCCATGACCTCTCACTCCATATATATATATATATATATATATATATGATCTAAAACACTTATTTAGTAAATAGAGTTTGCGTTAAATAGAGATAATTTGTCGGGTGAAATATGAGTACTTAAATAGAATAAAGGCAAACAGTCCTTAAGATCTTGCTTGACATATTCGGAAAATACTTTGGGTTTTATGTACAGAACTACCGTTGGACACCACATGGCACAACGTATCTTCGTACCCAGCATGAAATTAGTTGTGCCCACTCCTTGCTTTTCAAATCTTTTTGAATTTATACGTGCCGTTAAGGTAACTAGGACGGCATGTTGCCGTTGAGCTCTCACGAAGATTCCCGTACAATTGTACACTGTAGTAGTTAATGGTCTGTGGTAGTTTCTGTTTGATATATTTACTCTGTCTAGTACATTCGACCCGGGCATCCTGAAGTACATCGACTACTATATATACTTAAAACAAAGGATTTTCAGACTCACAATAGGTGTTTAAGGGGAACATGAATCTCAAAAAGATTATTCCATAGTTGAATTTAAACAGCAAACTGCTAATATTATACACGTAAACAATTGTAAGTACTTAAACGTATATCGTGTATGTGCAGCAGATCTTCTTACTTATACATACTTACACCTATTTAGATGCTTTGGAGGCACTTCGTGTTTGTTGACGTCGACCATCCAACCTGCAGAGAAGTAACTCTTACTGATTAATTATCTGTTTGCGAAATCCTGTGATGTCCTGTTCCAATTAAGTTAAGCTGATATTGAAACGCCCCAGGCCGGATGACCATAGCACATGTTCCTTGGTTTCGATTCTGTAAAACGAATGGTCGTTCGAATCAGCTTTGTTGCAATCGGATGAAATCACTTGTCTCGGCAACCTTGAGTCATCCATTAACTTATATCGAAGTTAACTTTCTCTTTGTCAATTCGATTTTTTTTTTTTTTTACTGGACATTAAATTGTTCCTGCAGCTAAGTAGTTCACGCATCTTAAACGTTTTCTGGCCAATGTATGCTCGACGTTTTCGACGTATCTTGGTTTATTGAGCAGTATTATAACTAAAATACTCGATAAAATAACAATAAACTTCCCGTCAATGGAATTCGTTCCCTGTAATACAGGCTTACAGTAATTAGATCACTTTATAAGTGACTCATACGCTTGATACCAACCGTTAATTACCAATGATGTGACCTAACCTCACAATGCCTCTCGGAGTACTTCAGTTGACAGTGAAAAGGCTTCGTTCAAGTAATACTACCCGATGAAGTAGGTGCGGCATTTCAAAATAACCACATCCGGCTAGAAGCTGCTTTCCAATAGTGCTTCCACCACGAACAGCACAATTGTAACAGCCTTCCTTGCTATCTTTTTTCAAAAAGTGGCCTCTTGTAGAAAATACTACTCCAGACCATCGTGCTAGTTTTCCTTCGGTTCACAGATCTGTTTGAAATATCTACAATCAGAATCTAAATTTATATTATCGCTCCATTCTTCTGCTTTATAATCTTCTCATAGCTGGCGATTTTCGAACACCGCAAATAAGGTTTAGAGCTTAAAAAACATAAAAATATAGTTTTTTTTTATATCCAGAGGTCCCGAATGATAAGTCTCCCTTCTCGATGTTTCGAGTCTGCATCCGGTATCGCCGTCAAGCATTCCATCAGATGGCTAACCCCCAGCACGAAATGAAGTCTGTCTATGCTTGGCTTCGAACCTAGACCACAACGGATTTAGGAACCTGTGAAGTGCAAAGATTCGAAGCCGGGCGTAAATACGCTTCATTTTGCGCCGGAAGCCACCCATCTGAAATATTGCATATTAGCAGCACTGGACTTGAAACTCAAAGCGTCCACTAAATATCTATAGATTTAAAGCTATCTAAAGGTATCAATTTGTTATCATAACGAATAATGCACTTCTAAACATGCTAATTTACCTGAATGATACCAACTTCACATGCATGAGCCAATCAGCAAAACAACAGCATAGATGAAATAGCATGGAGATCACTAGGTCGTCGTAGGTCGTTCAGTTGGGCACATTAAGAACCTCAGGAGTGACAAATGGACTCATCCTTTCGTTCGAAGGAATAAGTTTCTTTCATCGAAAAACGACGTCTGCTTCGGTCTTTCAGAACAGGGATCAAAAAGTAAGCTCCGGAAAAAGCGTACATTATAATAATAACAATATTTTCTCTTTCATTTCGTCCATGGCTAGGCAGGCTGGTTTGGTAAATCCAGAGTGTCTGTGCACAAAAAACATTAGGAGAGAGATAGCCAGGAAATTCGAGGGCTAAGCGAGGAAGAAGCTGCGCTCATCCCGCCTGAAACCAGACGACCAGGTCATCCAGAATTCTAGATGCCGTTTTATGCCAGCTGGAAGCTTTCTTTCAATTTGTGTTAGAAAACACAGTCTTATAGAGAGAAACTTATAGGTAATCGTAGATATTGAAGATCGTATGTATATTCTAGTTACAGGTGACCAGAAAGGCGGGTTTTCTGATCTGTGCAGAGCATAGAATAATTTGATGGGAAATTATTTCGTTTCATTTATTATATTCAAAGAAGGAACACATAGGTCCCATCAAGACATGTTCCTTTAGCAAACAAGGTTTTTACTGCGTTCCATCATTGTGATTTCCAATACATTGGCCCCCAATATCTCTTCGTTGATCATTATATTTCGTCAGATAATTAACTTCCGTAGAGTAAGTTTGTCAGAGCAAAAAGCACATATTGCGAGGATCCTAATTAGTAAAATAGCTCACTAATATATGTAATAGGATCAGAGCTTATATCCTTACGATTGTTGGGTTACTACTGCGTACGTCATATTTCACTCCGTATATCAGAAGTACTAAATATAAATCCTCTCCCCTGTCGATCTATTTCAAATGCGTGCTTGCTTATCATTTTCTTCTATGTAGCTAACTACCGCTAATATACCATTATAAAGCTTGGGTCAGATGTGTGGAATCATAGGTTCGATAATAAAACTCGCTAGTCTCGTTCGGCGCAAGCCATAATCCCTGTACTCTAATTCTAATTAATGAAATCGTACTTACATCAACATTGTGTAATTAGCAAGATTAAAAGCCCCACCATATAAGGTGCACAACTGAAATTTCAGCATTTTACCTAATGCTTAACTTGAGTTTTCGGAATAAAGTTGACACATCTGTCGTTGAAGTTAGGACCTATGCTTCCTTGCCATTTATCAAGCAGTCTGCAGATTTTGTTACAGCAGATTTGTCGGTTTTTTTTTTTTAATAAAAATTCTTCGACGCCCATTCCTGACATTCGCTATGATTGTTGGAAATGTCTGGCCAACCTATTTTCTAAATAAATGGTAATCTGAAGAACATACGTTTGATACACAAACTGCTTGGGGGGCGAACTGCTCAGCCCAACTGAAGAATAATATTACGTACGTTCAAAGCTGTGTGAAGACAAACATAATCTTGCAACAAGATGTCCTTCACTGTGCAGCTTTCTTGACCGTTCTCTTAAACTAGTAAATTGACCTTTACATCGTCATGTAATACGCTTTTCAAGAGGATTTCGAAACCAATCGGAGTCGGCTCTTTATATGAGCTACCAAACACACAGAAAGTAATATTTTTTTTATGGACATCTTGCTTAGGCAGTGTAAATCCATTGTATTTTTCGCTTTGGAGTGGAGCAAATGATTAGCAACAATTTTACAGGGGGAAGGTTTTTCTTTTACCGCTGTAATAGAACGAACGAATTCGAGATCCGTTTGAACGTTTATGTATTTCCGAATTTGTAAAGCTATACCGTAGCAAAAAGCAGGCCAAAATTGAAAGCGATACCTTTCAAACGGCGCCGCTATTGAAATAGTCAAAGTTTAAGTTGCAACCGTACACCTAATAGAAGTCGCTGCTTGTCCCAGTAAAGCGTTTTTAACATTGATAATAATTGAACATATCTTTTAAGGCATGTTCTAACGACGTTAAGTTTTATCGAGTGGTAGGGTCGTTCCTTGTCGACAGCTGCACGGTTGCCTCGAAAGCAAAAATACACACGGATATTAGCCATGTTGACCCAGTCATTTTAGCTGAATTGGGCACCGACTGACATTTAACAGACGCGTGTGGGCCAAATCGGCGTTCGGTCAACATTTAATGGATGTACATAGTGTAAGCCGACCGCTTTGAGTAGTTTTGATTGATGCAAAAAACACATCTTCACATAAACTGCCATATAAGCATCTAAGTCCAAAAAAACACTTTTCCCCGTATTTCCAGCTTACTCTAGACAACACTTATGAGATGCCTATAGGCAATTAGGAGGCAAATATCACCAGCGTTAATAAACTTATTGGAAATCAATAATAGCGATTAAGGATAGTGTAAGAGTCAGGAATAAGGACTAGGCCTAAATATTATACGGTGCGATGTAAGTTGCACCCTTATTCGGGTGTTACATAATGTTTTGTCAAAGGTTTAAAGAAATAGCGAAAGTAAAAAGGGACGTTTGCTGTGCGAGACATAGCGATCGCTAGCTAGTGAATCTAAAGATGTGCAGCTAATGTGCACATGACTTGTTTAGTAGATTCTTCTGTTTTTATACTGTGCAAGTGCCTATTATTCCGTCCTTTTTACTATTTATTCAGCTGTTTCCATTTACTATCCTAAGTAAACAGACACAAATTCTTCACTAGTACCTGTTTGCTAGTATGAATCGCAAGCGTCAAAACTCGGCGGCATCGTATAAGTTAACGCTAAGCGCGGTGTAGCACGACTCCACCAGGCAGAGCGAAACGCGGTGCATAATAAGCATTTATAGTACTGACTCGCCGTACGACCCGAATGAAGGTTGTTTGTTCAAGCGACGATGACGTGACAGAGCCGTTTGCGAACAACATAGACTACGCTTACCTCCAGGAGTATGAACGGTAACCTATTATGTGAATAGTATCTATTTGAGCGCAGAATTATTACATACAGGCTCACAAATCTGGGGAAGAGCGCACGAGGCGAAGCAAACCGTGCCGCATTCATATGGCGATATGTATACTGTTAGATATGGTCCTATATACGTAGGGCACATGGTTGATACTATCATGTAAGTTTACGCACATGTTCAAACATAAATATGTACTCATTGTTACACTGAATAATATCAGAATGTCAGAATTCACGCAATGTAACAACTCTGTTTCAAAAAAAAATCGATTATGCCGCTTAGTTGGTTTATTTACATACTGAAACCGCTTTCTTTCAGCAGAAACTTTTACTGATTTAGGAACAAGAAACGAAGACATGGTCGGCGCACTTGTATTGACTACCATTGACAACTCCGTAATACTTAATCTCTTCTCAGGAGGAATCCCTCACTAACTTGCGCCCGAAACATCGCAAAATACAACCAGCTTGAGCCGTCCAGCGGATTTGAGGACGAGGACATGACCGCTTCAACTGAAATAGAGAACTTGAAGATTTCTTAATCTTGCCACCGCGATGTCCCTGAACTTCATGGAATATTATTAAAAGTTTTAAAACTTATGCTAACTTAACTTTGTACAGGAATCGTTAAACCCAGAATAACGATCGGTTACAGTAATCTCACGCAACCCTTATTGCGATAGTGAAAACTAAAGTTCCCGACCCCTTCAAGCTGTTGCAAAGCAACTCAATATCTTTATGAGTGACGAGTAGATGTAAGTTCACTTCCACTTCAGCTGATATGGAAATTGGGTACCGTAAAACATGGGCCTCAACATTTTTTCGAAAGTTCTGTAGTTCAGTCTAAAAGTAACTGAAACTCTTAAACAACACTCAATGGCTGACAATCGCAAGTCTGCACCAATCTGCAATACACAGAGATACGGAGAAAAAGCATTCCGCGTATCTTTAATTAACAATTGAAGCCAATCCAGTAACGACTTAATCACTATTTTATTGGCGTTAAAAGGATTCAACCGCGCGTTCATACGCAACTGCTGGCCACGCAGTCCCCTTTTTATCAGCTAGCGATCGCGACTTTATTTATGTTACACAACGTTCTGGGTGTTGTTTGTTTTTTATCCTTCCCATACAGCACTTACATAGCTACACTATGATCCTGGTACAACATAGATACACATGTAAGGTCTAAAATCCGCTATTTCTCGAGTAACAGTTCTTTTTTCGCACCCTTTCTATATATTAAACATTACTATTTAGCGCTTGCAGTTAGATAAGCTGGCACGGCCTACTAATCACAAGTAGGGGCGCGTATATCTGTCGAGAGAAGGGTTACCTATACATGGTATGTAGCAGAGACGGAAGCCATTAGAGTCTAACAAATGCCCCCCTGAGTAGTGTCGCGACGTCTGCAAGGACGTCAGCAAGCATCTGCCCGTAAACTATTAATGGCTAGGTTGTCCGCAATTGCAACGACAATAGAGGTCTCAGTAATGTGATATAGAATATGACTCATCGGCGAAAACATATGATGTACCTGTTGCCAGCGCGAACACGTAGCCACTAGGTAATAAGTGCTATAGCGTAAACAGGTATGGTAAGCTAAGTTGCTTTGAAGGAAAGTCGTGCTTATACACAAGTGTGGCCTATTATATGTAACAAAACTATTAATGGTTCGTTTTTGTTGAATGGACAATTTGTAATAAGCCTATGCTCGTCTTTGTTCATGAAAAGAGGTAAAGGTCAAGAAGAACTCTTATGCGCGACCCATATCAATTGAGTGAAAAAGAAAATATATAATAATCATCACAGAGCTTACAAACTGTATAATAATTCTAACGGCTTTTTGTAAGAACAACTGCGACGAGAGTAGTTGTAGAGTATGAGCCTAATATACCTACAAAGACATGAAAGTTTACTGAATGAAGTTAACAGAACTATAGACTGTACCTACTTAATACGTGACTCTCCAAAGGATTATATAATATGAATGTTGACATAGACCAAGCTTTTTCGATTTAATCTAAAGAAAATTTTATAATTTCATTGAGTTGACGCCCCGCCCACCCCCAACCAAACGATGAGCATCTATTCGACCGTGGTAACTTCACTCTACCGAGTAAATTTTGCAAGCTTTGTGTTGTTGTTGATATACTGATGGGTTGAATGGTGAATTAGAAAACGTTATAAAATTATTTAGCCAATGGGAAACATGTCTATGTCGTAAGTTCTTTGGATATGTTCTAGGCTGTAAGAATGTAATTTTTTAAGTACGTAAGGAGTCCACCTCCGACAAGCAGCTTCTAGTCTTTTCTGGCTTGCTTTCTTGCAGAAGTGATGGCTTTGGTCATTAAGTACATTAGAACCAAACCGTATACTTTGTGGCTGCGTACAATTAACTCGTGTGTCATATAAAGCCTGACAGCAAAGTAGATGAGGTAGCATGCTTTCGATTCTCGGTTAGACCAATACGTTTAACTTAATTCGCAATAGAATTTCTATAGAAATATAGAGATTAAACTAAGTGGTAGCATCGAATGCCTTCAACTTACACACATGCGCCAATTCCAGACTTGCCACAAATGATACTTATGCCAATTGATAAGGATGTGCACAAGAATAACACGATTTGTGGGTTTCAGGAACGGAAGGATGAGCTTGTGTCCGAGCATACGCTTTCCAAGCCAATATTGAAGCGAGATCGCTTTCGAATACTCTATACTTGCCTTGGCTATCGTCACACATAAACCGCACAATGAAAGTATCTAAAGAAGCCTCCCAAATACAGTCTTTAGGAACGTATTCATATTGGTACGTTGCAAGTTGTTTCGTCGCAGGAAATTGCACACGGCCCAAAAAAAACCCAGCGTGCATTTATGCACAACACAGGTTTATTCATCAATGTGGGATTCAGCAATACAATAGTCCTAATGCTATAGACAGATAGATGATGGGGCATTTAGGTTGCCGCCCTATGTAAAAGCTGCGATTCCCAGCACATTACCATCGCGGCTTGTCACCTTACGGTACTCAACTGCATGACATGTTCGAAGGGTGAATCATTTACTTTCCATAAGAGTTGCATTTGCGCTCGATTACGGTAGTGGTTATCGTTGATCCTGCTACCGTAACGCACAACCTAGATATTTAATTGAATGCAGACGAGATATATGTCAACCGCTATATAGCACCTGACGATGTAAGTTCGGGTAAGTGAAAATGCTACTAAGTTTTTTAGCATCGAACTCACGAGCGAACTGCAGTGAGCCCTTGATAACGTGCGTTTCCATAGGTAATTGTAGACATGTGCCCTTTACGGCCTAAGCCGTATGAGTACGGTTTCAGGCTATTTTCTTGGAACATAATTTCCCTATACATGTTGTTTGTCGAATTGAAACGTGCGCGACTGCACGCACGAATGGACATAACAAGTATGCTCGTTGAATACGTATTCGCGCTTTACGCTGCCTTGTAATATATAGCCCAATGTTTATATAGAGTATCACTTGCAGGAAATGTGAACCCGATGGGTCTGAATCTGTGCGCGTTAGTTAGATGAACATCAGTAGATTCGCCATATTTAAGAGTTTCTTCAAATAGAAAATTAAGTTAATATATAAATAAATTTTATATGGGACAGCGATGCTACCACATACTGAATTAAGAGGTCGTGTATCATCTTTAGAAGCTTCCATGAAATTGACAAGATACTCACCCTGAGCAACAATACAGACTGTGACTTAACTGAAAACACAGAGTCCCAGTGTTGCCGTTTTGAGGAACGACGAAGAACTGTGGTAGTATAGAATACATAAGACGACACAGAATACATACGTTAGACTTACCGCCCAGTGTTTTGCGAATGACAGCTTTACAAACTAAAAGGCATAAAGAGATATTGGTTTTTAGTGAACCTTCGGTCGAAGACAGATTTTTTCTTCGCAACGATCGTATTGAATATCGAATGAAAGTGTCCTGATACAGGTGTCCGAGACCAGGTTTGCAGCGCTGACAGTGAGTTATCTTGGTGTTAGACGTGAAGTAAACGCTACGTATAGGTTCCCTCAGAACATTTTTATTAACCGCAAATATGTCAAATGTAAACATACTTTTCAGGAGCAGTGTATATTTTTTGAGTTTTCAAAGAAGTGTCAACAATGTCACTTCCCCGCCGAAAATCAGTAAATTGGGGAAGAGTATAAGCGCGAATCTCGTACGTTGTTTCTTGTAAACGTACTTGAGAAAGATGTCGCCGCTGATACAGAGCGCGTGGATGAAAAAAAAAAAGTTCAATTTCAACCTATAAATTGGTCCAGACGATTTTGTATAAAAATGACCTTTTTACGTAACGTTCCATAAAAAACATCTGTCCAAAAAATAGGAGTTTTGTAGCAAATGTTACGCGAAGGAGTCTCAAGCGAACTAGGTGACCTCGTGTGAACCTAGTGACACGTTTAGCAATAAACAGACCTAAACTTAAAATCGATATCCCCGATCTCTATAAAATATTAAGAAAAACTCTTGTCCAAAAAATGATTACCACACGATGATACCAATGATACCAAAGTTTAATAAGACTTAAAAATAAAACAGAATTAATAATTATAGTTGATATTAAGCACGGATAATACTATAACCCTTAAACTAGAACACAAGAAAAATGGAAAGTCAGCAAAAAAGATGTATGTCCTATAGATGGTGAAATACGTGAAGTTGAGTGGCAGCCGAATCCACCGGTGGACGCATATAATTTACTATAGTTAAAAACAAAAATTCGGTCGGTTTAAGTGAGGGTGTACATTGGAGTGTGTGCATCTATAAGGATTGTTCTAGTGAGGTAGATTATCTTAAAATGCTTTTTATGAACAATGCTTGCATACCGATTCCTAAACTTGTGTAATCTTTACGCTAGCTCGGTCTAGACAAAGTGACTACTAGCGTGTTTTCGGTGGTGTAGTACAATTTAAACTTTCGCCTGACCCATACTCGAAACCTACATTCAGTTGCTCTTGTCGCATTGCACTTGGAGAAATTCTTTACCGTATGTTACTTCAGAAATAGTTCTTCCAAACGTTTTTTTTTCCCTACAGACCAGGTATTCAGAAATTTTACTTCGAATAATGATAGTGGTGGTACGTGCATCTGTGATAAGTTTTTTTTTTTTCGTTGTCAGGTCCATCGTGTTAGGTATGCATAAGGAACTTCATTGTTTACTGTGGTAACGTAGGTGCTGACTGTGTGCATAAACGTGGTTGAGAGATGAGAGTCGTACGGCTTGTAGGTAGTACGGCGTACAGCCTTGCCACGCATATCCACTACGCAGCTAAAAGAGATATGACGTGTATGCACAAAAGCATGGAACAGCGCTTGCCATAATAGCGATAGAGTGGACTGAAAATACGAAAAACCAGATGATGGGAAACAGGAAGGGATATGAAGATGGAAGTTAGCACTGAAAATGGCCTGTTTGTGGGTGAAGTGTTGCCCACACAGATACGTGGCCAGCCTCATAGTGTTTGTGAGTACGGTGTATAAGTAGACGGTAAGTTTTCCGACCCGATGCGGGCGACAGTAGCGGGCGACAGTAGTTAGGGTTAGGGCTGCTGGTAGTAGTGCTCGAGGCCAGGTAAGATCCGCTAATTTGATTTGGCTAATGCGACCTCAAGAGGGCCGGTCTGGCGGTAACTTGCTGCCTCTTTGAGGAAACACACTAACGCCAGTGCAATGGCTGGCCCTCTACTTCCGTGGTGTACCTCATCTAGTGAGCTAGTGCGTCTCTGCAAGCCGCCTGCTGCTGCAAACGCTTCGCGTTCTCTACTGTCGTTAACTGGAAGGACCCAAGGGAAAAGTTCCGTGTTGTGCTAGGACAATTGAACGGGTGACGGCAACTGTGCGGCCGAGGCGCCTAGTCCACACCCAAACCATAATAGGATAACCCGTCAGAACCGAAACAACGTGACGAGGGACTGGTCAATGAACGTAAACCCGTTTTCGTATTTACTTTACGATGCTTCGTGTAACAATCCTATGGTCTTTTTAAATAGCTTGTAATACCTTATAGGCGAATGCCCTTTAGATGTTTTCAATAGAGACACACGAGACGCTAATTGTTTCACTTACTTCCTCTAAAAATATTTACTTACTTCAGTGACCTTGACGAGGAAGTCTTTAGTTTTTTTTTTATTTCGCAAATACAATTAATAGAATACCTGGTACAAAATAGCTTCTATTCATATTTTATACTCAAAACAGGCGCCTTGTCTTCATTGCTAATGCGGGTTGCGCGTATGTCCTCAGCGGGCCTGACGAGGGTGCTCGTGGATTCGATGTTCAGTATTCGTGGACTAATTGAGCGACAGTCTGACACGCTCTTTTTGTCCCTATAAACTCAAAATCAGCTCTACCGAAGACGTCTTAAAATGTTCATTCATAACACAGTTGTTAATACTGACAAAAATATGGAGGGTTGCGTTTACTGGTACTTAATAAAAAGCACAATATCTTAGTTACGATAAGTCACCCCACAGCTTAACTCAGCACTAATATAAAGCAGTGCTGAACCAAATTCGCTATTGTGAATAGGCTTCAGCCTGTACACCGACCGTACTCAAGAATTGTACATTTCGCATAGCTCGAAATGCTTTTGAACAGAATAAGATTTCAACGCATAAACCCGAATAGGTTCGTCCACAGCTGCCATATACATGGAAGGTATGGTACGATGCTGCACAGTTTGCCTTCTGGCTCAAGTGTGTATAATTTTTCATTAGACTGTAGTTAGAGAATGCTAAGGCATATTTATCTCTGCTATAATACGGCTCTGAGTGTACGTAGGTCTGTTATGACGAAAACAGCAAATTAGTGTCATCATGTGATATAAACCCTGATCCTTTTTTAGGCATTCTGGGTAGAAATATAAGGTTGAGTAGTTCTAATGACCCATTAGAAAGTTATATCGGGCACTATATTTAACCAGCAATGAATACGGGCTTTCGGCCTACAGTTGTTTTAAGTACAGGAAAAGCATTGGCTCCATATGGTCGTAGCATATGTACAGCAAATGTTATTCAGAGAGTGAAACTAGGCAGCCTCGATCTACTTCTATAACACCCCTCGTCTATGACAGCTGAATAAATACTTCTTTTACTTCTATAAAATATTTAATTAATAGAACTAATAACTGATTGAAGTATCGTTGATACTTAAAGATAACATATTGATATTGTAAAAATCACAACTTAGATGCCACGCTATATTTACTACACTATGACGTCTACCATATATATGTATACCAATTTGCTTTATCATTTCACTTTATGGAAGGTGCAACGTCGATAAATAGTACTCTCAATCTGTCCAGAATCTTTAATCGAACATTTTCTAAATAGTTCCACTAACGTCAGCGATTATAAATAAAATTCTATATTAACGGCTCTTACTTTGTCGCCTTTTATTTGGGTGGAATAACTGTTGTGTCTGCCCATACAAAAGCTGGCGCATCGTCAAATTACACACCTAGACTGGATCTGTATCAGATTGTAAAGGTATCAACCGGAGCGCTAATCTATTAGTGAACTACAATTGAATCCCCTTCGACTACCCGTTTTGTTAGGCGGGCAGTTAGTAAAATCCTTGAATACATTTCCATATGTCCCTTCTTCCCACTGGAATTATCTATATTGGTTGCTACATGCGGTATGTTAGAGACTCGGCAACAAATCAAAAAGGGGAACATTTTAAAAGCGTCATAACATCAAGGAAAACATCGAATCCAGAAGTATAGTGTTTTGTACCACCGAATGCATTAGCTCCTCGTGCTATCTCGACGAACATTGAAGGTGTTTTGGGTATATTAGGGTTCCATTGACGGCGGAACAGGGAAAGAGAGTCGTGAGGGAGAGAAAGATCATGCTTACTGGGAACAAGATTTCTGGGAAGACTAGCCGGTTATCGGCAGCGACGCATCTACGGCCGTGGATAATGGGCTGGGTGTAGATAAGTCGGCATTATTCACTGGTTCGTGTGTCAGTCGACTGATTAGCAGGGAAGGGTGAGGGCGGGCGACGGCGACTCGAGAGATAATGGTGGTACAATGAACGAAGAGCAGGAAGAATTGGATGGATTGGGACGGCCAAAGGAACCAGAAAAGCCTGAAGTCGGAAAAAGCGTTTGGAGCATCGTCGGTTTTCTCGGCTAACGCTGTTTTGCGACGTATGCCTACGTTTTTCTACTAAAGACCTTACTTACTTATTCATCCAGTTCATGCTTGCAGACGAGATGGCAGGCTCAAATGGGATTGTGGCATGGGGCACTGGTTCATGTTGAATCTGGATCTCTGGATTCTATCCAGAGAACGTATGAGGACGTTTGCGCCTATATGCAGGTGAGCCAGTAACTGCAGAAAAAGAACTCTGACTGTAAAAAGCATAAATAGTATTTTGTTGCAGAGGATGTTGAAGTTGGTGTTAGTTTCAATTTGATCTGTTTAAATGTTGTTCTGCTAAGGGAAGCAAATACACAAGTATTTACGTGTTTGTTTTATCTAGCGCCACAGCGCCAAGTAATTTCGCGCACAGCTGAATTGATTTTAAAACACGTATTTTAGGACAACATGGGGACGCATTTTTTATTTCTGCTTCAGTTTGGCAGAATTTCCCTGTCCTGCCTGCAGCTGACTTATATCCAAACTTGATTCATCCAATAACGCATTAGGGAGGAAATAAAATGTTTTGCTTATTAACACATTCAAACTATCACAAACAGGCTATATGCAGAGCTGGGTCCAGATGTGCGCAACAGCGTGCTACGATAATGAAAATAGTTGATTATTTGCGTGAACCGGAGCACCCTTTAATAGCGGCGGGACGACAAGCAGGACGTATTCGAGGAGATAGTCCTGGCAAGCTCGGAAAATGAGGAGGCTATACGAATGGATTACTGCCACATGCGTAATCCCACAGCGAATAACAGGAAGAGAGATGCAAACAGGTCGCCTCACGGCTCACTAAAGCTGAAGAGTACACCTGCCGACCCAGCCTAGTTAGTTAAGTAGAACAGCTTAAGTATGATCAGCCGTTCAGGCAAATAACGTTCCGATGGAGTGTGCAGATGTCTTTAGCTAAGTCAACGGTTCTATGGCATCGTTAAAGGGTCTAAAAGAGAAATTCAAGAACCCTCAGTTGACTGTAGGGAACGCCATAACAACAAGCAGAATGAAGATTTACTTCTCGAAAGGAGTATGGAAACGGCTGGAAGAAACACTTAGCGACTACAGGGTTGACTGCGCCTAATCACATAACATCTCTGTACTGCAAATGCAATAAGTTTGCAATATAGCAATAAGCACGCTCGGAGGAGTTTAGGGTCGTGTATTTAGCGGGAAAAATTAAAGAAAACTCTTGATTAGTCACAAACGCTTAATGATCTGACGGCCTTATCGTTAAAGAATAATTTAAGGTCGTGCTCGATCGTCGTACTTATGCGTAAGAGTATTAGTAGTCACCATGGTTTCGAGAAAGACAAAGCACTGATGAAACAATTTTCTGCGCGGCATCAATCTGCCGCAACAGTTATGAAACTGCCCATCGGCTACGGTGCAAGGCGTTGCGACACTGGAAATCGTCGACAATGGGGCGGAGCGAGACCCGGCGCTATTAAATCCACAAGCGTCCGAGAAAACGCTCTATATTGAGACACTGAAAGCAGATGAGACATATACGGGTTTCCTGAGTAACCCTTCAATGGTCATTGAGAACGATACGGATAGAACGGAATTACGGACGACTGATACTCTATATAAAAGAGAAGTAGAACGGGTTGTCGATACCACAAGCGGTCAAGGCCTGTTACACAAAATCTGACTGCCGTGTCGAGCTAACGATAGGGAAGCGTCTATCGTTTCCGACACAAAGCTCTTCTCGCAAGTCAAAGAAGTGCAGGAGAAAAACCATTAGTGCGCAGAGAGTCATCAAGATTAAAATAAAAGACGAACGCACCTTTGGGGCCACCCTCCTATTAACAATTACATCAGGTCGGATGAAATTGGCATAAAGATCAGCCTTGTCACAAAGACCAGAGACGGAGACCTTATTATAAAGGTCCATGAAATAGATTCGGCGGCAAGGCAACCTATACAGACGTAACGCGTAGGGGCGTATGTGGGCGAAGTAGATACACATTAGACGACTCAGCCCACCATAACAGTGGTTTCATATAGTATGAACTTATTTCTGGACGTAGGTAAGGCTGAGGCCGGCCTACAAGCGAGGTTCAATCATTTACCGGCCATGAAATTTCGTGCAGAAAATGCCAGAATAAGGAAAAACGGCCGATGAAATTATGCTGGTACCATACCATGGTTAGCTGCCAAAAGTCTTCTGTCTCAAAGCGAGTACCGCTGAAAAGTTCTGGATTAAATTGCAGATCTGCTTTAATAACCAAAAGTGGGACAATACGCGAAGGATGGCAATAATGATAGGGCAGACGAGATAAAAGGCTTCAAATACAGCGCGTAGCCAAAGACTGCACGCATGCTACGGCTATAGCTATAGATTGGACGATACTGGTATCCTGTGAACTCCATGGTGTATCCGATGTATCGCAGAACATTTGAAGAAATGAGGAATGGTCGAAAACAAACCTCTCCTGCCTTCCAGAAAGCAGCCACACAAGAGGCGCAGCGGCGGAACCGAAAACAGCAGACGAGAAGGTACAGAAAAAACAACAAAGGGTGCCGATCCTAGATAAGCTAGGGTTCAACACGTTCGAAAGAGGCAGGACGATTAGATAGAATGCTTAAGGTCTTACAAGTCGCCCTAACCGCTGTCGGGGGGCGCACGACTTGTCTAGCGAGGTAACCCAAAGGCTAGACATCGACCTCGGACTGAACCAAATCGGGTAGAAGCAAATCAGGTTCTTGATCGACGCGGCGGTTTGGTGAAATAGAGCACAATAACATGTTGGCGAACAGAGGCACTGGGATTGGAAATTAATCTACATAGACAGATATGGATGAAATGGCGGTAATATACACCTGCTACCACTTACCCAACCGAGAAAAAAAGAATTTCGAGCGCGGTTTAGGAGGCTTGACGAAGAAACTAGAAGCGTAGGGGATCACAAAGAAATTTGCCTTACTGGGGCTCCAACTCAAAACTATAGGAAAAGTAGAACCATATACGTTTGTAAAAATACGGTACTTTCAGCAGTGGCTTGCAGAACAATAAACTTGATTCTCATAAGTGATGATCCCTAATCGCCCAAAACAACAAGAAATCGTTCATTGATTTTCTAATCGCATACTAGGGTGTCCTTTTAGCGCTCACATAATGGCAATGGGCCGAAAGAGGGCTGCGCAGAAAAGATCACAGATATTTGATTAACCAAGTGTGCATCGATAAACGAGTTCAACAGCACTTTCTCTCATCTAAGAGAAAGTTGGAGATGTGAGGACTTTACCATAACCAGTTTCAAAATGAGATTTACAGAGGAAGTGGACAAGCTGATGAGATCATTTATTACAATGGTTTAGGTGAGCACTCGTAAACGCTTGTGCAAAGGCGGCACCAAGATCGTCTTAGAAGGTATACCGACGATTAATTTACTGCCGGCATGTTGAGCTTTCAGAGGCTCTCCTTAAGTGAAGTAAGGTAACAAAGCAGAATGAATTAACTAAAGAGAGAGAAAAAGACAAGTTCGAAGTACTGGATAAAATGTTATGAATGAGCTGAAAAAAAAAATTCCTTAACGCTACCGCTATATATGGTCGAAAAGGTTGTCACACATCACCGCCCCAGGCAACTGTTAAGGGAGTCAACAGTGAAACTCGCCAGTGAACGAGGAAGACAGTCGGCGGTCATTTTGATTGAAACAACGAGACTGCCGCTGACATCAGGCAGAGCACTGGGTTCAGATAATGTTTATATTATCGTTTTCACGGTGGTAAGGCTGTGAAAATGCTCATAAAATATTGCCTGTACTATTTAAAGACCTGGTATATCGACTCTTCAAGGACGGCCAGATTCCCGAGGCATCGAAGGAGACGAAACCTATCCTTATATATAACTCCCAAAAAAGGGACGGGTCTGTCAGTCTATCTCAAATATGCCTTCTGAACATCACCGTCAGAATCACAGAAAATTGAATAATTACCAGGCTCGAAACACACATGGCGTTTTATAAAGCGCAAAAAAGTTTCCACAAAGGATTGTATTTTTCGGCGGCTATCAAGGGAGTTTCCAGTAATGCACGTCAAGACAGGCAGAAATAACGAAAGATAAAGTAGTTCGTGGTCCTGATTCTTTCAGATGCAAAACATTACGAACTGAAAGTGATCATGAGGGCCTTGAGGCGCCTGAGGGGAAAGGAATTTTCCGTACCTACGAATACTTACTCCATGGAATTTCGCTTCCGGTGACATCCTCAACATGTCGAGTTTCCCAAAGGGAACCGTGTGTCTAGCCTACGCCAATGCCGTGGCTTTGGCCCTGTTGGCTACTGACGGAAAAAAGACACCCTTCAGGATAGAGCAAACTTTGCACCAACTACAAGAAAGGCTGGGTTGGAAGGAGGCGTTTTATCGCGATTTCACTAAAAAAGAGTAAGGCCATTTACTTAAGCCGAAGAAACGAGTATATCTCTGGTTGCGCGAGAGCCTTATTGAAATTAAGAAAAAGCTGGGTACCTCAGAGTGATTTTCACTTAGGAAAAATCAACAAATGGAATATGCAGCGAGAAAAGCTACAAAAAGAGCTTTAGATTTTGCAAGGCTAATACCCAGGATAGTAGAGCCATCCGAAAGTGTAAGACGACAATCGAATCTGTTGCATTTCACGCCGTCCCTGCACGGACAAACCCGGCTTTCAACAAAAAGAAAAACTACTGCTCTCTTCACAAGGAGTGAGCGCAGTTAACGTAGTCTCAACGAGTCGAGCAATCTCGACAGCGGCCATTTTAGTGGTTGGCAAAATGCCATCATGAAGAAGCAGTGCGCTACCGTACAGGGAGACTGTATCCTACAACAGCACGAAAGGCTAAGTTCCGCAATATGCATCCCAAGACCGACCGAGTCACATGATATGACGAAAAACTCACGTATCACGTCACCCAAATCCTGACGGCCACGGCCAGTTTTAAACGTACATAGTTAAAATTGCGAAAATACAAATGGATACGTGTATCCTTTACGTATCTCGAGAAGAAGATGCGGTCGAACAAGTGATTTCCCATCGCCCAGCATTCAATGCGGCGCGGACGATTTGATGGATCACAGTAGCAGTATGATGGACGAAAGCCAAATAGATTATAGAAAGCGTAATGAGGTCAAAGGCTATAAGTTGCTGGCTTGGCACTCGTCGAGGGTGTCGTGGGGACAGAGGAAGAGCTAGAACATAAGTAGTCGGGAAGTCTTACATTGATTTGAAACAGAGGCGTATGCGGTACTTCACCAACTTATACTCCTCCAATTTCAAAGTAATGTATAAGTTTTTCGAGCCTCGCGGAAGTTCGCCCTGTGGGATACTCAGCAACACGGAAGGGTGAATAGCGCGTTGAAGGCAGGCAGCCGACACTGAAAGCTCACGATGGACAATTCGGGAGAAAATGTCCAGGTACGTCATTCAGTCCGTAAACGAATTTTCCATACCCGTTACAAAAGAAGACCTCTATTATCTATATTGTTGATACCGTAAAACTGGGAAGATCGTGAAATCGACATATCTTGTAGTTCAAAAAAGTCCGCCAACCGTTCGACATAGAAAGAGAACGAACCACAGGCAACAGCACGAAATTATGTAAAACTGCAATAATATTAGGCGGACCACTATACCACGAATGTCAAGCTCTAGAACGGCACTTCTGTAAATTTTACGGCTGTTGATGAAAACACTTTTTGCGGTCATCTTTACATCTAATCCAATATGAAAGATAAGCTACTCTTTAACAGCAGCGCATCGATCTGTCTACTGGATTTTATTCATTTCCTTCTATAGTAAGTTTTTTAGCATGGAACGTAAGTGTGTATGCTACTCAGAACCGAATCGACTGTATCTGGGTAGGCAATATTAACAAGCACGTATAGCGGGCATCATAAATCGGCAGCCGCCTCGGAGGGAATTAACTTTTCTAGCTGGCATTTGTCTAACGTTAAAGGCCAACCGCCACCGATAACCCGAAATAGATGATCTACAAAGGGTCGTTATGCGAAATCTACAGTTCCGACCTATGAAACTTGTCAAAACGAAACTTGATAGGAAAAGTCAAGACGAGCTGACATTTTGATTAGTTTTTTTTTATGAATTCAGTAAAGTTTGCTTCAACCCGTTGCAATACGTTGCTTGGTCTTGACCGAATGTTAAATGCAAATTGTAGCTTTTTCATTTTATTTTACATGTTCTTGCTTTTCTTAGAACCACATATTTCAAATTGTAATACGATGAGCAATTCTAGAGAATAAATAAATGGGCAGAAAACTCTTACAAACCTCATGAGTTATAACGAAAATACATGCGATGAAAGTACAGGCCATAAAAAGAATCAACGCTATCAGTCAACTACCTCGACGTTATATCGCAATTGTCTAACTTTTTACCAGAGGTAAAAAGTAGATGTCACAGAGCCATCTAAAAATATCTTTAATCAATCGTTAGTCCATTGCCCCCGCTAAAAGTATGCGATAACTGCGTTCAACTCACTGATGTGACATAAGCGTTTGACATTATGAGAGAATTTTGTAATTTCAACATATTTTTGAAGTAGCGGGTAGCATACGAATCACTACGCAGATACTGACGGTGAAATAAATCTTCAGTCTACGCAAAACATAATATTATCCATCCTGTGAGATATTGTTGTTAGAGTAATGAGGATTTCCTACATGCCATGCCCCTACACCTAATACGAGCGCCTACCAAGTGGTTGTAGACAATCTCTATTAAGTCACTCACGCTTTTTTGATCATTGAAACAAAATAGAGCCACTGAGATTCTCTGGCAAACTTTGCAAAAATAGACAGACCAATATATAGCTGCTGCTTTCTGTCTGATATGACCTGACGGGACGGGACGGTTTAGTCAAGAAAACAACAATAATAAAGGAAAAAACCCTGTTTTTGAGGTTTGCGTAGTTCGATCGTTAAGGTTACGGTGAGACCATCATTTATTCACAGTGTTAGCATCATTGGTATTTTCCGTTTTTATTGCACAATTGAGCTTCGTTAATTTCGAGTGTTTGGCGTCTGGTATCAACAAATTTTATTTTACCGCTGATGACAGTGATTTGTTACATAGGAATATTCTATACGACGCTCTGAGCCGGATTAATTAACTCTCAAAAATACACAACTGGGATCAATCTGAGTCAAGTTTGCACGAGGCGTATCGTTTGGTCACCGAAGCATTCATAAATACAATATGCCTTCGAATCTTTCGCTCGCTCTTTATCTAGCCAGGCATAAAAAAAACCACAAGACAAATTTGTGGTTATATTTTTTTTGTACTTCACTTACGCACACGCGTACCACCGACCGCGACACTATCAGCAAGCGGAAATTTGTTCGCTACCTTCCTTTTGATCTCACCCTTAGCAGATTTGCAAATTTGAACCAAGTCTGCCTCTTAGCCTTACCACGATCGTTTATTTAAACGCCAGGTTATCTATAACACAGTGTAGTACCAAACAAGTACGGATTATAGTTAGTATGCTTCGGACGCTAACTATCTACACTTCCCTTGTGGGTTATGTGAAATATTATAGAGGTCCAATCCAGATCTGGGTTTTGCCTGCATCTTGCATTTATTTTCGTTTATCTATCGGTAGCATCCCACTAGAGAACCCGTACGAAGATAATCTTTCCACATTAAGACGATCGACAACTGTTTATTCTATATTAGATTTTATAATAGTAAATCGTTGTTTTACATATAAACACCTTAGTTAGTGTGTATAGTACTTATGCTACCTTCCTTTGTATAAACGAAAACATTTGTCAATTCTGCTATTTTTTTTTGGAAGCGGGTTCTTTGAGCGAGACTTTGTGGTTTATTGTAGCGGTCATGCCAAATGATATGAATTAGTTTGTTCGTTCCTATTAAGGCGTTTTCATTCCTGCTTTTCTCTGTCCTGTGAACCTACCGTGCGTCGTCAAATCGGTAATCGTACTGCGATGCTTGACTGCAGTGTAAAATGGGAAAGCGCAAAGAAGTCCATTATATTTGGGAACGAGGCTATAATGACAACCCAACACAGCATTGAACCTAGCCCCATATCATGCCAGACATAAATAGACCCGAAATAAAGACGAAGCTTTTGGAGCTTGGCCAATCAAAAGAGCAAGTTCAGGCAATAGTGGTCCATGCTAACCTCTTTTGTTTTGGATGTGTCTATATTGTTACACTGATAATGTCCAGTTTCTATATGCGTTAAAAAGCTGTTCCACTAATTGGCAAAAGTAGCATACTAGTTTAGGCAACCTTGTACTTGATCTGTATGTCGCACAAAAATGGCTGAACTGTCCTGAATAATATGTTTCGATACTCAAAACAGCACTTTTTTTTTTGTTTTTTTAACTGTGATGTAATATGCATATTAAAGCCAATAATTCCACGTTAATTCAACATTCGATAGGGGAACATTCGAACATCAATTTTTTTACACAGAGTCAAAATGGCTGCTGTATATAAATCGAATAATACGATACATTTGCAGCAATACGTTGGGCAATAATATTTGTCATCTCTAAAGGACATGGCCGTCGCTTATGTTTAGTCCATAGATCCTCCTGTGACGCTTCTCCTTTCTATCAGTCCGTGATGTTACATAATCCTCACATCTTCCTAGTTCAAGAGGTGGATAGCGGCAAGAACAACGACGACGACTGGCCACGTGAATAAAGATGGCGTTCTCCGTGACTTTCCTCTACTCACCCCAGCAAGCGTCGGCTCATTCTGCCTAATGGCCTAACCCAATAGAAGATATGTTTGCGGCGGCGACGGTTGTACGGGCGTTGCCATTCCGTTCCTTGGAAGAGCACGGCCAGTGGACGGAGACACCCGTCATAGAGCATGCCCGAACGATCCACAAGAGAGCCACAAAGCAGCGGCGCGGTAAGGAAGGGATTCATCTGCGACGGATTGTCGACGAAAGGAGAGGCAGGCGGCCGGGCCGGCCAGCCGGTAACCCATGACCGTGCGTACATCGGTTATCTATAGCATGCTTGCCCATAGCAAGCGATAGCCAACAGCACTGGAAAGTACCGCACCAAGGGCCTATAGCCTGTCTGCCTGGAAAGAAGCTTCGGACGAGGTTATCCACGAAGGGTCATATTCTACAAGGCACAAGCAGCATAGAGCAGCAGCAGCAGCAGCCATCGAGAGAAGACGAAACGAGGCTATTTACTCGCTTGTATGTTACACGCTACGGAGCTGTGTGTACGTATAGTGGTCTCATAAATAATAATAGCTTGCATGGTATGGGCTTTACCCGTAGTAGGTCTACCATGATATAGTTACCAGAGCACGAGTAGTCAGTCATTGACTGAGACTGTTAATTGCCATCCCACTAAATGGCCACTCCTAAGCTAACAGCCTGAATATACATGTACACGCATTTCGGTTGGAAGGGATGGACGAGAATCCTGCCGTACATGTGCTAAAGAGTTCGCCGTTGTGAATAAGCAGGGTCTCGATGTCATAGATAAGGAAGCGGTACGTCGTGGCCAACCATGAATCCCGAAGAACAGCGAAGTGTGATGTGGCGTTGAGATGGAAAAATGACTACTTGCAATTTCCTGTGCACGCAGAATATGTATTTACACAGCATAGCAACTGGGCATGCATAATGCAGATTTAACTGGACCACATATTTGCAATACAACACCCTTTTACTATTTCTACGTTGTAACAAAGCGATCCTGTAAACACGCTACAGGGTGTTCTGATATTATTCAATAAAACCATTTGAGTGGTTATAGCAGTCATTGCCGTAGCTATTGCCTATTAAGCAATGCATAAAGATAACATAGCTTTATAGGAACATAGAAACAGGTGTCCCTATTGCAAATATGTTACACATGTGAACAGAAGATTTTCCAAGTGTCAAAAGATTTTTTTCAAACTGTGTGAGCTCGCCCTGTATGAAGCCGCGCTACTGAAATGCCCTTCATTCAGATAATCTAATTATAGCACAAGCGCAATAAGTGTCAGTTGGATTCGTTCTAAAGTTACACTTTTTTTTTTTTGTACGATAAGCACGTAGGATCGCGATCGCCGTTGAAAGACGACCTCTCACAAATCTGGAGCAACCTGTCAGAGGAAAAAGGACAACGACGTGTCCACAGTCAATAGAAAAGGCGAAAAGACAGGACCTATAGCTTATTGTCGAACGGCAAGACCATTGAGCTAAACGAACATAACATAAAAGATATTTACGTGGAGTATTTTTTAGATGGCACAAAGTGGCGCAAGCGATGGCATGGACGAACGGCTAGAAGCCATGTTGAGAGACACTGTCGTGAAGTGCCTTAATAACGAACAAGCAGCAGGCTTGCACTCATCTTGTCTTGAATAATAAGATACTTGTTCCGAACCTTGCCGGACAAAACTGACGCCATTAGACGATATAAGACATTCATAAAAAGAAGCATAACACCATTTAATTATTTCATCAATAAATGTAGTATAACATACGTTGACTTGGGCATCTTAGCGACAAGGAAATAGAGTGGCTTCACTATCGACGTATATGTGTAATGAAATAAGGATGATTTTATCATCCTTTATGCTATATATTTGTTTGCACAAAGACAAGTTTTTCCAACATCCCGATGTTAGCAGGATGTGGAGAGCACACAGATAAGTTATAAAACAACGTGTTAAGGACGTTTACGTAAAACGTTATGACATTTCGGCAAGTGCTCCATGGGCTATGTGCGGATGTTGAGCTCTGGACACATTGTACCCAGTCATTGATCCATTGAACTCCATTAGAGAGCTAACGTCGACAATTTAACAGCCAGATATAAGCCACGCCTATGTATGATTAGACATAGTATTAGACTATAGTCTGCAACAGTACAAAACAACAGATTCGAAATGTAAATCTTACTTCAATAATTATATATACCAAGACTGAACAGACCCATCCAGTCAATTACAACAGTTGTTATTTGTAGTAATATTTAAATTTCTAATTTTTAGGCTCGTCTGAATAACCATTCTTCTGATGCATTTAGGACGTTATTCCTTCAGAAGGTGAAAGTCATTAATCTTTTTTGCTTACATCAAATGTTAAAGTTATTCCACGTAAGATAGTCCGTCGACCATCAAGACTGGCCATCCTTCGCGACGACCTCCTCGTTTTCGTTTCGTCTGCCGGTGCTGCCGCTGAGCCGTGAGGGTTTTGTTTTTCTTTTTTATCAAAGATCGCGACAACATCGGCGACAATATAGAACAAATTTATGTTGATAAGCTTCAGGGACACCAGAGGAAGGGCTCTTGCTCCACATCTAGCTGACCCGCTTTTCAGTTTTTCTCACATTCTGTTACCATACTGCAGTTCTCTGGTAGAGTAAACGGGGGTAGAAAAGCGGCTTGCTCAACGATCCTGGATTGCCGCCCTTCTCTTGTTAATTGGAGAAGCTAAAAGGTTAAGTTGGGTGGAAGAGATACAGGAAAAGAAGCAAAAAGTTCATTAAATAATGGGATATACAAATGGCCGGCGGGCGTGTATACGGTAATGGCATAGAGGATCGGGCGATAAGGATTCATACAAGGACTTAAATATGCTCAGCGGAGCGCTGCTGCTGCTGCTTCTAAAACCTGGTTTACTATGCTATCTATGAACCGTGGTAGCTGACGTTCGGAAGATTAGGGGAAATGTCAAGAAAAGCCAGCCGAATGCAGAACAATGCCTTTGGAACTGTCGTCGCCTGCGACCGCTGTTTCCTTTACCGACACTCGTCGTCCGTTCTTCTTCAACCCTAAAGGACAAGCCCGCGCTGTTTTTATAGATTTCACCCCCTGTTTCTCGTACCAAGTACCCTAACAGCTTCCTGGATATGCCTACGGTGCGCAAGGCAGAGCCGTGTCCTTAGCTTTTTTACTTATACATGTAGTGGTCTGTATACAAAAAGATAACGATTGGGATTTGTTGAAGGAGTACCGCAAAGAAGGAAGCGCTGTACGTTTTCGGACCCAGTCGTCCTCCTTGTCGTCGATGGCTGTGCTGGCACAAAAACAAAATTACGTCTGTGTATTTATTCAGGCGTATGCATCGTTGGCGTGTATAGGTGAGAGGGATTATATAGGAATTTAGTTTGATTAATAATGGCCTGCCACAGTATAGCAGTATAATTGGCTAGGGCTGGCCGATTCGACTTCCGAACAAAGACTTGTGAGGAATTATTCGTGTCGGAGCAAGCAAGTAGGCATATATGTTATATGACGAGATAATGAGTTCTGTGTTGTCATATAATGAAGAAACTAAGTTTTGTAAAGGCGAGTTTATAATTCAATCGTGTCACATAGCAACAGAGCAGCGTAACTAAAAATGACTGATATTGTAATAATAAGACTTAATACTGAGAGCAGAAAAAAATTGTTTTAGAATTGATTCTGGCGCAGCTCGATTTAGTCACCGGTTACTTCAATTTTAATACTATATTCCTGCACACATCTTGTGTGCTACTACTCTATCACCTCAATTATTTCGGTACACCTGTAGTTGAGAGGTATGATAAAAACGTGCCATAGGCCAAAACGAACTTCCTAAACGTTACTATATGGACTATATGGAACGAAACTATATGGATCTCAGATCCATAGAAAATAGAAATAGAAGTACTAAACAAAAAAAAACTTACCTTCATTAGAAATCACAGCTGATTTGTCTCGAAAATGTAAAAGTGACTTGAAATATTATAGCTCTTTTCCGTGATATAAACGCATCAAGTTTATTCAAATCTCAGCGGAGCATCTACACTGAACATTGAGTCCGCGAACGATTTTCTACGTATTAATATAGCGTAGGGTGAGCTTGTGCGAACAAAAGGTGTTCCATTGCTTAAATGCATTTCAAAGCTGGCGGATAGCCACTAGGACAACACTGTAGGAGTGCAGTGCCCAGTCATATCTTAGCTTGACGTTCATTCTACATGAAATGGCCAACTACCATTACTATTTTCATAGTTTACTATAAACAACGAGCGTTCATTTATTTGGTTAGTGATCTGTCAGATTAACAGGTCATAGATTAACGAAGCAGAGCTGGATCTAGTAAGATCCATAAAATATATACTCCATATATCCAAAAAATAGCTGCATATATGTAACAATGATTGCTTGTGTGTATGATGTTTCATGATAACCTCATTATCATCTCGCTGCTTCGAATCACTTTAACCAGTCAAAGGGTAGCATCGTACGCTAGAACTCACTACAGAAGCCCACGATCGCCGTATTCAACGTATCTGCATATCGATGGTACCGGTTTGCGGACGTCACCACTGATACTGCCGTTCTACTCTTACCACTGAAATTAAATGTTTCAAGGTCCATGTACAAAGCAGCTACTAATATGGGCTCTGAGTTCTACATTGAGAACCAGCGTTGGGCATTACATTAGACGACCTACGTCGGCACGAGCATTGCGTCTGCTACAAATATGTAAGATGCGTTACACATGAGTCCCTAAGGAGCTACCACTTCTACTTGAGCTACTAATATCTAATAATAGGATAAGAAGAACAGGAAAAAGGGGTAAACCCTGCAGGATGGGTCGCAGGCATTTGGGAAAGTTTGCGGGTTCCGTGTGTCCTGTCGCTTCTGCTTCGTTCTGCCGCCATTATAATCAGTATCATCATCAACATTTACGCACTTGCACTAGCATGATTACCGCCACCCCAAACGACCTCCCCACAACCGTCACTCCCCGCTACACGTAAATGTGGTCATCCGGCACATTTCAGCTTGGTGCTCGCATCCCGAAGTCGGTTAGTGGAGGAGGACGGGCTTATAGGAGAGGTGTGGCAACTGCCATGGATGGCTATTGTAGGTAGCGATGGCAGCTGAAAGACGCGAGGAGCACTGACAGCAGCGGCGGTAGCAGAAAATAGATAGCTAACCAAATGGGTACTAGTATATGCACAAGGCTGATCGCTTCGATCGCTCGGCTGGCAGTTGCAGCAGAGCAAATGCACGCAATAAAAACATAGCAAACACAATGACCTACTGCTATAACGACCGTTGTCACAGCGAACAATGGCGTCGATGCTGCTGAGACTTATGGTACGATCGCCATCGTAAGCATCTCTACAATGTTTACTTCGGCCGATAGGCCGTTATCACAACAGCGACGGCGGTTCTAAGGTCGAATATAAGCTGATTTCTTTGCTTTGCCCAACACCACATAGCATTAATTTACTTTGTCCTCTTGCTGGTGCCTAGTCGGTTACCTTGCAGGCCCTAGCCGGCCTCCGCCTGCGAAGTGTCTCATCTGAATGATCCTCTCAATTTCCCCATTCGTATAATAGGAAATAGGGTGTGTTTGGATGAAGATACTCGAAAGCATGCTAGATGATTACAGTGAAACTAAGGCAAGGCAAGGCAAGCTGAAACGGGGAAAATCAGCTAAGGAAAAAGATCAATTGTCGTTACGACCAGTGTTCATATTATTTCAGCTGTAATACCAATCAGCGTTGGACTACTTGGTAGGAAGTACTTTATCAATAATTGAATAGCGTACGGTGAATACATTTGTACAGCGTTAAACCTCTACGAACATATGCTACACTATTATCATTATTTTTACTATTATTATTGTTTCACGTTAACTGAAACCAAAAATCATATAAAATATTTAAAAAAAAAAAAAAAAAAACCAAAAATATGCTAAAATAGTTTTCGTAAACCTTCATACACTTAGGCCTTCAGAGAAGATACCTAAAATCCCCCACCGCTTCAACTTTGTCATTCAAGTAGCTTCATCGTGAAGCTCGTAGGTGCAGCAACTTCTTCTGCTGTGCCTCACCTTGATCCGTTATGCTAATGCTGGATGACCGGTGCATCTCTGATAAGCTGCGTGGAACCACGAAAACAGCAAATCTTTAACGAGATTAAAAGCAAGTACGAATCGAGCAACAAACGAGAATAATGATTTTAGAATAGCCATTCCAACATTACAATCGCTCATATTTGCACAAATACGGTGACGTCGCCATCCTTCCCAAACTTATCTCGTAACGTCCCCCAGCTGTCAGCTTTCAGCTCTTTCGTAACCTCCTGGCTATTTGATAGAGGAGTACTATTATAGGCTGGTTCGTCCTCAACACGAGCGCATTTCGGCCGCTAAATCATTCGGTCACAACAATCAGAAGCGTTGCTGTTCAGCTCTATATGAAAATGGGCTATCGATGCCACCTTCCTTACAGCGACGGTACACAGAAGTTCACGGCGGTGTAGTACTTAGTGATCCTTCACTACCTACAGTGAGACAACCATCGGGCGGATACCTGCGATACTTTCTGTCTGCTAGTGGTAACGCTTAAGCCTAAATTGCCCCGATGTTCACGACCACCACTCGAAAGCTATACGCCCAGCCGATGTTCCCTTTGAAGTTAAAGCCTCGACAAAAAGATATTCGCCCACTAATGAGCGGATGACAGAATCATTCAACTAGCTCAGAAAGGATCAGATCGAAAATGAAGCATTTCAGTCGGTTGCTGTTCAGTCGCTTTGTACTGATAAAAGTCGGACGAGTTAGGGACAACTAAAAAACGTGGAACTACTAGTACGCTTTCCGTTTTCGACATTCTGCCGGCGCTGCCAACACCGACTACCGCCCTGCTCCTGCTTGTACTGCCATTTTCGACGAATGTAGGAGCCATCAAATTTAGGAGCATAGCGACGACAAGGAAAGCAGCTGCAGAGACTATGGCGACGTCTGGCACTGCAAGCACAATGAAACGACGCCAGCGGACGAAACGGGAAGATCGCAAAAAGGAGACACGGGCCGAGCCGTAGGGGCTGTATAGAACGAACGAAAAGAAGAAGCCTATTTCGAGTAGAAATGTAAGCAACGTATGGTTGTCAAGACCAAGAACAACTGTCTGGCAATATCTTGTACAGTAGTACCAACCGTAATAGTGGCAATGACAGCAGCCGTTGCATTACGCTCGTGGGGGTAGTTGCACCCGTTCCGAGTATAGATAGCAAAAAAAGGCAGCCAGGGGGAGGCGCGTGTGATAAATAGAGATCATTTCTATCACAACACAACTCTGTCGTCTGTATCATTACGGGACTGCAAGACATATGTGAGTGACGTTTATAGAAAATCGTCATGTGTCTGTGAGGCGGGTACCTATAATAACAAAATGTGATTGGCAATCGTCGCTGTGTAAAACTTGCTTCCGTCATTAACACCAGCCGGTCATTACCTTTCTTAATCTGGACAAAGCAATTTTGATATACAACGGTTTCTGTGTGAGCTTCGAAAGTTTCTTGTTGGATGGAGTAATCAAGCATAGTTCCTGGGTAAGCAACTCAGGCTGGTTGTGGTCGCTAAGAGAAAGCTTGTATCCTTAGGACTGTCAGGCGTGACTAACAATGAAAACTCGCGGGCACGCCAAAGTTTCATATGTTATGGCACATAGGCGGTTAGATTTACTCAAATTCGTGCTGCTCTATTTTCAAGGGTAAAAAAAACCTCATGTTTGTTTATCAATCGCTTCCTTTTGAATGACCCTTTGTCTGCTACGTTCATATAGCGCAAACGTTCTTTGACAGATACGTAACTGGTCTTATAAGGGAATAGCTATGCCAGACAAATATAGTGATAAGCAGAAAAAAAAGTTGTACTGACTGATTCCATGAATCACATAATGAAGTACGCCGAAAGGAGAATTCAGATCGTAGGCGATCAGTGACGTAGGTATTTACATTCGGATATGCTGTTTGCCGTTCAAGCGATCTTAGGTAAAATTAATTCGCAAGACGTACATAGTAAACTGTGCGTTACGTCGCAGCGTTTGACCTTATGGGGCCCACTTCTAACCACTATTGACGCCGTTGGTGGAGCCCCCATTCACAGATGAATTTTTATCTTCTGGTGGTCTGTTGCGCTTGGAGATAGCATCATTCTTGCACGTGTCACCCATCGCCGCAAATACGCGACAGCTATACCTGTATTTGCAAATATTCATAACGTACTACTGAACGCTACGTGGCGAGCAAAGCTTTACGGCAGCTCCAATGACCAACAGCACATATCAAAATGACGGACATATCTGTGCAAAACTTAGGTCGTCAAAAACCTTGATCTTTCGTACATATGCGAGCTGGCAATTCGTTTAAAAGACAATATTATATCAAGTTGAGATTAACTTCTCTCTTCTAGTTAACATGTATCTGAAGCATTGTATAACACCTCATTGTCATTGAACAGCTACATATGATGGCTGCAGCTAATCTACTTGTTATTATATATATATATATATATAATCGTTAGAAACGAACATGTTAAAACTATTTGACATTAATTACTGTGATTCCTCTGGAGGACATTTACAACTGAATTCGAATTAATGTCGTTATTGCAGTGACTCAGATATTTGTATCCATTACACAACATGATTCGCCTGATACAAATGCGATCTGAAAGAAGAAAATCTTAATTATGCGCTTTATTTAAATGTATATAAATGCTGCACAACTCACAGAAGTAAAATTCGCCGATCCAAAATTTAACCTAAAAGTTTTTGTTAGTACAGATAATGCATTAAGATATTTGGTTTAATTTCACCGGTAGTAGATAGTAGTCGTACCCCCCAAAAAAAAACGGCTGTATATTGGAAGCGAATTTTACAGGAAGCAATTGAAAACTTACGTCCATCAGCGTTTTGGGTTAAGGTTGAGCTGGTTGAGGTGTGTCAAATAGGCTATGAGGTAGCAACTGTACTAGAGACTGATGTTGGTAGTGTCGGAGAAATCAGTGCGCAAACAATGTAAGATCAGGCTGATAGTGCGCAGGCTGTGGCGAAAACGAGCCTCCTGCCTGCCTGCGTCGGCCGCTGTCCGGCCTGCCTGGCTGTATAACGCATTTCCAGCTGTGGCCACAATCTCGTGCAACTCCCTCTCGGCCTACATCACTATACGCCGGAATTAGATCAGAGATGATGACTTCGCTGGCTAGCTGCATAACGTACGCGCACTAAGAAGAGTCTCCAAGCTGGGACTTAGTAGCCGAGCCTGAAACAAGTTAGGATCTGGGCATGCAGAGCTTGCTCCACGTCGAAGGCTTTCGACGGGCCGCTGTGACTAGTAACGAAGAACAGAGTGACGGCGTCTAGTTGTGGCACACAACCAAACTCGCGACCAAATAGCTGATAGCATCGCCGCCATCACCATTCCTAGCAACTTGTGCGACAGAACGCACTCTGACGTCTAACGAGCGAAGTGATGAATTGGGACAACTGCGATAGAAAAGTTGTTTTCCCTTTGTGCGCGGACTGCGTGTACTGGTGAAGGCTATCATAGTTCCAATTGTTAGTGGGCACCATTGCCGGCTGTAAAAACGTTAGCCTCAACATCTCGTTGTCAGGCCAACTGTAATAGAAAAGACATCGTCCTGACCTGAATCTGCCTCAAAGACAGCATAAGCTTTATCTATGGGGAATCGTGCAGGCCACGGATGCACATCGTGTCTTAATTGGTGGTCTTATTATTCGTATTGTTACTATGTAATCCCGAGATTTCATATTAGCAGTGGCCAGTCTGACTGGATAGTTCTTGTGCGTGCTCGTTTGAGATTATAAGTTTCAGATAAGCTTTTGCTTATGAATGTTACGTCGCAGTGTCACGAGGACTTGTAGTTTGACGTAGTTTTAAAAACTACGTCAAAGGAAAGAACAACTACGGCAAAGAACTATATAGCGCAACATCGCTAGCAAGCCAAAACAAACCACAGGGAGCTCATGGCCCGCCGAGTTGTTCATCCAATACTTCGCCTATTATTTTTTCTCTCTTCCTTCTGCTACGCTAACCGCACCCTTCACAATGGACCTGCGCCATCCATTGGACGGTGGTAAGCGGTGGTGCTAAAAATAACAATTTGTGAAAGATCGAGGTATCTCTCCATATTTCCTCTTTGTTAAAGACAGTAGGCTTCGCGAAGGCGTAGCACATAGTCAAATAAGCACAAGTTTGCAATTCGAAGCACAGCGCAGATCAGGCATACGCTACAAATTAACATAAGCCAAACGCGTGTATTGAGGAGTACGCGTGGTACGGTCGAGTGTCGCATGTACGCCTTCAGGACATTCAATATTCTCTCTGTTTGCCGTAGCCGTATTCCTAGAAGAGATTGGAATAAACTGACCCTCTAAATAAGACGTATTTACAATAAAGCTGCAGGTTCGATTAACGAAGTTTTACTAGATCATTTTGAAAATCGAAGACCAATAGTGTATCGAGTACATCACGAAGTATTAGTAAAGTTAACTTTTAAAGTTGACCCTAGGAAGGCAGCATAATTCTAAGCTAGAAATCAAGCCCAATCGCTCGAAAGGCGGAGAAAACAGGGTCAAAAAACGAGGTACATCTAATCGATTCTTAAAAACTCGTTAGCTTTCGTGCGCTGGCATCATCATCATCATGATTATAACTGGGCCGAAATTCCCAAAAAATAAATATAAATGAACATTTATACCTTTGAATTTTTGCGTTGTTTAAATACATCATCATGTAATACCTGTCATAATGCTCCCTGCACGAATTATATTTAGATAGATGGGTCAAACGCTATATAATTACGCTAACTGGCTACTATGAGCTGCAGCGACAGTTCGTGCAAAAATTATTTGTCGTTCAGTTTCTGAATTGATAATCCATATTCCCACGACAAATATAACAAGCGGCTAAAAAAGATTCTATATTCGTTATATATTAACAACCAAATAGAAGCTAAGGACAACTAACTGTTTTAAGGAGATAAAAATACTCTGCTGGAAGCGGAAACTATTCTTGAAGTAATGATTATTAGGTAACGTTAACGAGGTTAGACGCTGTTGACTTTTGTAAGGGAATTAGAGCATTAGGCAAAAAAAAAAAAACAAGCTGACCTTCCGTTATCGAATCGATTTAGGCTGAGACGGTATTTCAAATTATAGGGGCGAAATGAGTGCACTTGATGCATGAAACCCCTCTACTGTGAGCATCGATTTGTCGAAAGTGGGAAAAAAATCTGTGAGTATAAATATTTTGCACTGCAAAAAGTCAGCAGTCGCGGAGAACGAGGCTATTCAACGGGTCATCAGCATTTAACTGAAGACAGCGCCTGTTACGTTCACCACAGTTATGTCAGGTATGGACCTATATAAGGTGAAGTATGCTACATATAGCTTCTATATTGATATGTCGATGTTATTGTAAGAAATCAGATTATAACAAGAAAATACGAGAGGCAAACATTTTATTTGCCGCCCCCGAGAGATCAAAGTTCAAATCTTTGTAGTTGTTTTTTCATGGTGAAATTGCATACGGGATGCGGTTTGCTGTTTTTATAACATGTAAATCATAATAAACTTAGTCGTACAGCCTAGTCAACACGTTATGTTCATTTGTTGAGCGTTCTTTGTCGTACGCTTTTTTGCATTTTTTTTTTTTTTTTTTTTTTTTTT
>NW_019213811.1:131500-183602 GCF_002532875.2 Varroa jacobsoni | reverse complement strand
ATGAAATCTACGCCTGCTAGTTCCCATACCGCAGATAATGTTTATCTGCGTGCGGCGGTGATTGTAGCTTAAAATGTACAAAAACAAGAACACTCTAAAGCCATTGCCGACGTATTCGTGTGTGTGGTGTTTTCCACTATACGTAACTTGTTACAGGTGAAATATCAATTGAAGATCAGTTTGACGCCGCAGTACAGATTATTCGAAGGCTGCCGAAGAATGGCAGCTTCAGGCCACCGTACACCCTGCAACTGGCGTTTTATTCGTATTATAAACAGGCGACTGTAGGTCCGTGCAGAGGTAGCAGACCGCATTTTTTTGATGTGGTAGCCCGGGCTAAATTTGAATCATGGAACGCGCTCGGATCAATGGACAAAGTAACTGCTATGAAGAAGTACGTAAACGAGTTCGTCGATACAGTTAAAAAGCTTAGGCAATCAGCCACTCCTGAAGAAATAATGCTAGCCTTAACTTATGCTGAACCGAAACACATCGCCCTGTTTATGCCGTTGTTTGCCGACTGTGATTTGCCTCCAGAATTGAATAATGCCATTTTTAAAAATTGCTGAGATGACAATAAGGTACAGATGACAACTGAATGGGAGAAATTGTTAATTACGTGACTGGTAGAAATGTCTAAAAAAAAAAAAGCATCGTTGTTTGACCAAAAGCAATTCGTAGAGGTTACGACCTTCCTTCGTAAATTCCAGAATAAAATCAAGTTGTTGTTGTAGTTCAAATCAATGTCATATTTGTAACATTCGCAGTCTATACTACACGCACACGCAATTGTTAGAATCTAAAGGCAAGTCTTCTCGATTTTAACAAATGCTATGGATGTCACAAATACGTTATTTGCAGCAAATCAATAATGAAAGCCGTATCTTTATGTAATGCTCTTGTATAGTAAAAAAAAAAAAAATATATATATATATATATATATATATTAAATGTATATATACATTTATTATAATATTTTTAGTGTTAAATTTGAGTTGATTATCAGCAAATCCGGTAAGTATGATATCTAAACTATTCTCATAGTCCAATTTTGGTTGTCTCTAGTCTTAGACGGCTATGATAACAGCTTTCTATATTTAAAATAAGGAAAAACATCTATAGCTGTTCTAGTTCTTTTGCGTACGTTGCTTTATTTCGAATATTCGGCATTTATATTTTCTGCTTTATCATCACTCCGGTTCGTTTTGACTCAGAAACGGCGTTAAAGCGAATTCTGTGATAGGAACGTGGATGGTTCCGATCATTCGAAATTAAGCTAGTCAGCTCCTCTGTATTTGTTTGTTCGTGAACTTGTCCTCAAGATGCAAATACTTTCTTAGTTAACGAACAAGTTCATGAACATAAATACAGAGATGCTGACTAACATGGGCGGAACTATCCACTTTCCATCCGCAGCGGGCAACACAGAGGAAGAGAAACTATTGCACCTACTCGCTATTCGTTCTAATAGGAGCACGGTCACGAAACTTTGAACGTACTTGATTCATACTATAGCCTTATGCAGTGTTACAATATGTTTACTAATAAAGCATACCACCTAAATATTTGTCGTGCACTGCGAAAATCTTCTGTTTTATAACATAAAAATTAAGCCGACTTCATCTATTATGTGCACAGTTAGTACCCTAATAACGTTTTTTGCAGCCCCCCCCCCCCCCCCCACAGACACACAGGTTATAATAAAGGTTTTGAGAATGGTAACGGCAACGGTGGGCATCGTCGTGCAGTGCGCGCTTCCCATGAGTTCCGGCCCGGTGGCCTCGCAAGTTACAGACCAATACTTCGAATGGCTGGTAACTCTTTCCTTGTGAAATTAGAGTGCAGAAACAAACGAAGAGAACTTTCTACCTTCTTTTGGGATCTTCAATGAACTGAAGTAGTTGGCCAGGGCTGCACTTGGGACAACAAACAGGATCAAAA
The DNA here is from genome assembly GCF_002532875.2 of Varroa jacobsoni. Taxonomy (NCBI): domain Eukaryota; kingdom Metazoa; phylum Arthropoda; class Arachnida; order Mesostigmata; family Varroidae; genus Varroa; species Varroa jacobsoni. Next base: position 181,661 of record NW_019213811.1, on the reverse strand, counting down.
TCGCAAAGTCGATGAACTGGAAACGATCGGCTCATCCACTTCGCCTGATTAGGGTTCTACTGGATGTGCCAGACGTAAGGCAGATCAGCTCCTATTCAACAGAAAAGTTCATTTACTGCATGGGAAAGAGTGGGCGGCCCGTTGTTTCTTTGACGTCTTCGCTTCCACGCTTACATATATCGTTTATTAGCAGCTAGCTACAATCATCATCAGTGAACTAATTTTTTGGCTTTATATATTGTATATATACCGCTCATATAGCACCCTGCTTCTGTGACATTCTCACTTCTTTGTCTGAAAGGAAATAGAGAAGTGGTCGAAAACAATGTGGTAACATAAGCACCAGTTATGCCGGTAAGTGCGTAGAACCGTGTATGTAATCGTTGTCTACTATTGTACCACCATTTCTAGACACGTAGACTTCTGCTATTTGTGTCTAAAGATGTGGTCGTCGTATAGACTAATATATCGCATGCGATCTGCACGTGGGAAAGGGATGCGGAGCTACAAACACATAAATATGTAATTTTTATCCAGTTTGGACCAGCGCAGTTGGTAACGTTATTTTTAACATAATTTTCCTAATAATGTACAATGATGATGATGATGATGATGATGATATAGAAATACTATTCTTAAATCGCTATTATATACCAATTTTTCGAAGTAATGAACGAGTACGTTCATTGCTGACAAATTGCGATCCTTTGTGTATCGCACTCCATTTAAAAACCACTATAAAGGCGAACAGTCATGAGTCATTGGAATCTGGAGCGACGTTTATAATATGCTCGACTGCAGTTTATATACTGGTAGTATTTCTCTGTGAAACAGCACAGGGTTTAGCATAAGTCTGACAGAGAAGTTTTTGTTGTGTTTGGACCTTAAGCTACTGGACGGTAGATGCGCATGTAAATAGATAGCAGTTTCCCAAAAGCATTAATAGTAGGCCATTTGTTACATACACATAGTACTATTTTAACCAGAGCCCCTGCTTCGTAAGATAAAACCAATCCGAAATACCAGTCGAAGTCTCTTTTCGAAGTCAATCTGGTAAACGAAGTCAGAGTATGTGCATTTATTAACAACGCAGATTTAGGAATAATAAACGAAAACCAGGGGGGGGGAGGGGGGAGTACATTAAAAAATGGTCGGATTAAACTGGCTATTATTGAGACTTCGAAATCGATGGCGTGGCTGAATCATGCAGTATATATATATATATATATATATATTTTGGCATTGCGTATTTTTGTCTTCAATCGGCGGTTGTTCACTCTTAGCCTGTATACTGAACGAATTCGGAGCTATTGTATTGAATCTATTCGGAGGTATTAGTATTACTATTTATGATTTATGGCTATTATTGTTATTAAATAACAATTAAATAAATATATACTAGAATATTATCCAAAAGAGAGCTTATGGCGTAGCTATAGGTCTACCGCCGAAGGGGAATTTACATTGCAAAGCGTCGATTGTGAGTTATTTTATTGTATTTATTTGCTATCTGTGAGTCTTCCTGGACTTTGCAACGACTCCATGTAAATAAATGTTTACCCATAGAAGCCTTGGGATATGGTTACTATAAATCCATTAATGAAAAAAACCAGAGAAACCCATAGACGTCAACTGGCCACTAGATGCGAGTAACGGTTTCATTAGTATTTATTTGGGGCCAAAAAAAGTACGAAGAACACCTTCGACATCAGCTTAAACCAATAGTTTATTCACACCATTTTCAGAAATCATGCTTTCTCTACACAAATCCCATTTTGAGTTGTTTCTGGCTTTGAACTGAAAGCGGGTTAGGAAAAGAGTGGGTAGTCCACAGGACCGGACCGTTGTAATTTTTGAGAAAAGTCGCACGAAAGTCGAGAATAAACATTGCTATGTTAGATACAGGGAAAATTTTTATACAGGGATACAGGGAAAAAGAAACGGATAGCTGTACATTTTACACGATTCAATATGATTATAGGATTGAAGCGGTACGTTCTGTGTACAAGTCCGGGCGCTGTATGCGGTACGTCACGGTCACGTTAAGAATGGACCTTAGCAAAGATCTGATATGCTCTATTATAAATCTTTCTCTAGGATAAATTACGACTCGAAAATATTGCTGTTAGTATCCGAAGTTTTCCTGAATGAATTTCCTATTTTGCATTTCTTCTTCCTCTCTCATGTCTTCGATTTGAGTTCTGCGACCTGTATCTACGTATACTTAATGCACCTGCTTGTACCTCACTTCACGGAACGGCACAAGCAGGTGCATTAAGTATACGTAGATACGCTTGCACAACCGTGCGTGCCTTAGCAGTAGCAGCAGCACTAACAGTTACGGGGGCCGCTACGCATCTAGAACAGTCAAAAAATAGTTGGAGTTTGTTAAAATATCCGAAAAATTATCAAGAAGTGGTTGGTTGAATATCTACCCTTTCTGTTGGTATCGGAAGAATACAGGAGGGTGATAAAAAAAAATCGAGCAGGACAAGCAATTCACTTGGCTACCAACTAATGCGATTCTCTCAGTTTGTTCTCAGCTGACTGAGGAGCTGCCTCTTGTGCGGTCCTGGCCATTGGCTTCGCTGCCCCCCAGCGTCGTTTTTCTTTTTACTGCGCAGTGATGTGTGAGAACCGTGCGAAAACTGCGGCCGAAAATATGTCGGGCCTGCTTCACGGGATCGACGACAACTCGTTTTTTGCTTTTGACTTGGCCGCGATAGAAACGCAACCGAAAAAGTAGAGCGACACCGAATATGCTGCCAGCTGACAATAGTGGCCAGCTGTGAAGAGGGTCGCCAAGTGCCTCCCATTCGAGTTTGTGGGGCTTCATTCATGGTATGAACCTTGTGGGAAGAGTTGGGTAGAATAAAATCAGTTAAGTTGCAGAGACCGGATTCATTCTCGTTGTAATCGCGTCGTTCCGGTCGCCGAACAGCTAGCCGTGGAGAGCGGTGTAAATGATTATGTTGGGTATATGGGAGGGTAAAGAGGACGGGGGCGGTAGCCTGTATCCCTCCTGAAGCAGTGCAGCGCTAGCACCAGTTTTCTTTCTGGCCCTTCTTTCTAAGATCGATGGTCGACAAAAGGGGGTCAACAATCGGTAGTCGGTCATACCGGCTCTGGTGATCCGAATCCACCCTTATCCCCGAGACACTCCCTCTTCCGCTGTGTTTCACGACGGCCTACTGTTCCCCCAGCCTTTAGGCATCCTTATCAGAGAAATCAAGAACCTTGTCAGGGACGTTGAGTTAGGTAAGTCGTCGCAAGACCCGAACCATCGATTCAATGCACCGACAGAAAACGAAACGAGACGAGACGACAGCCGATGAAGATAGAATTCTGAATTCAATGTTTATCGAACCTATTTTGAGCGTTTGATTTTACTCAATGTGCATTAATAGCTTATTTCCTCTAGCGTTCAGTAACACCTCTGGGGAAACGGTTGGAATCACTAGGTCACTGAACCGTATAACATATGCAAATATATGAATGGCACCGACTATTGTACAATGTACTTGTTCGACGATTGTTATTCAGACTTGAATTCGGGATGCCAATCCAGCAGGCAACGAACGCTGCGATTGCCCATGTGTGTATAATGTACAGATGCCAACATCTAGATGTCAATTTCAGCTGCAACCGCACCCCATTTGTCTATTTTTGTCTCAAATCGATGTACAAGAGTACACACACAATGCAAAAGAGTAATCTCGAACCCAATTAAAACTAGTCAGTATGTTGGCTACCACTACTAACACTTTTATATCTTATTCTATTCAAATTGCTGTGTATTGTTTACATTTTCGATCACAGCACTCGATCATTGCTATCAGCCATGCTGCATTTAATGAAATCAAGAGTGTGCATTGTCGTTACAGCCTTCTAATTGTCCTAGCATTCTCGCGCTTCGTCCATTGTCGCAGTCCGTACCCGACGCTTTCCCTTCCTCGAGTCCTCACAGTTAGGATTTGTACACTTCGTATGCTGTGTGGTTGCTTACGCCCCGTACGACACACATCTAGTCTCCGTTGTCATTCACGCCTTCTTACGTCAACCTTAATCCTCAAAGGTTAAGTCCCCTTCCCATCCCGTCCCTCTTCCACCATGACCTCACACCGATACCTGTACTAACGATTGTCCCGTAGGCAGTTTACCCCCTAGCGGCGGTTTTCTGCAGCTTCCGCATTCCCGGCCGTGTTCTCGGATACCCGGGTGGCTTTCAGATATCGCGATTTGATTGTTCTCGTAGGTTTTCTAGGGCGCGGGCTTTGTCGCTGTCATCAGCTTTCCAAGAAGTTAGTGGAAGATTGACAATATTATTATAAATAGTAGTTAGCGCTTCTAGGCCTTTACCCGCGTCCGAGCTGGCAGCTGTTTTGACAGTAACATACATACAGGGTGTTCAAAAAAGTATATAATGCAGTTTAATTGGGTCGGCATTTTTGACAAAACAAGTACACGGGCGAGTTATTTGGATGTTAGTGAGCTACATATCATGATAACGTAAGGTCAGGTCTTCCAAACAGATGCATTAAAGGAGCGACCTTATAGAATATCTTGTCCGTTTTTTAAGCCTAACGCCAATTGACGGCTCACGTAGGGATATATGAAAGATGCGAGCCTACCCCGGAAAACCGACAACACTGAAAGATTTAAAAGATAAAATCGAGGTTGTTTACCCAATAATCCACCGTTATCAGACGTATATTAACCAGAAGGCTAATAATTTTTAATCTACACATTGTCTGTTGCAAGAAAAACTATAGCCATTCAGACTGGGAGTACATTCTCCGGGACGCCGTATATATATATATATGTATACCCTTACTCAATTTCTGTTATATATGATAGACTCATACACGATAAATTTAAACGTTCATTTATGAAATCATAAAGTAACAATGATATTAGACGTTCGATGACGCGTACCGAGGAACTTTTGGTTTACTCGACGCTTCTAGCGGTCCTTTCGAAATCCCTTCTTAATATGCTCTTCTTTGGAGTTCCTTTTGATTTCTCACGTATTGTCGTAGATTTTGTATTAATATGCATCTACAAACAGAATGTTGCCATACTAAGAATTTTAGATAATGAACGTGTAACGTGGATGCAGGAAAAGTGTTTACTACTTCAAAAAACCTTTTGACCTACTCTAGGTCAAACCGTTGCAACAAAATGTGACATGAGCAGAACTTGGAATGTTCTGCATTTACGTATCTTGCTTAAAAATGTTACAGGTATGGAATAAAGCTATACTGCGGACTTGGTAAACGGAATATGTATATAAGCGGTTGGAATACCTTCGACAGCGGTCTTTATCCTCAAAATAACGCCGGCAAGTCTTGATTTTTACAAATATAGTACTCACTTACCAAACCTAAGACTGTCGTACCCTCTTTCACTGAGAACTGTACTTGGTACATGAAGAAGGTTGAAGAAATATAAGATGCGTATACATCCTTGAAAATCTACCCGGAGGAACAAGCGTCAATAATACAAAAGTAAAATGAAGTTCACGCACATCTATACTGACCTAACGAGACGTCTGCTTTATTTAGTGGGGTTGCAGAACGGTAGCTAGCTTTTGACCCACGAAAATAAGATTTACGCTAAATCACGTGAAAGGTAATAGCATCTGGCTTTTTCCGCTAAGTATTCCTGTGTGTGGAAACCAACAAACATTAGGGGTGAAATCTGACAGTTCGACAATATCCCTGTCATCGTTTTAGACCATTATAAGAGACTTACACAGCTAAGACGAGTTTTTAGCGAGTCACGTTTGAGTTAAATGGCAAACAAGGTATGAACATATGAATACTTTCCACCTACATATCTGTAGTTGTATAATTTGAAATTATCAAGTTAATGCATAAATAATCTCCGTTTCTTCAACTAATGAAATCAACAAAATCAAAATTTTAACCGAATTATAACAACGAAATACGGCGTACTATGTAATCGCCATTGTTTTCCATGATCTTCTCGCATCTTACACGTTCGTTTACTCCGCCCCACCAGAAACGTTTAAATCTGGTGCTAAAGAACTTGTTCAATCTATTTTTTGGAGAACTTCCTCATTGTCAAATGCATTGTTACGCACTTTATTTGCCAGTAATTAAAAAAAGAGACGATCTGCAAAATCTAGAGAGGATGGGTAGTGCAAAACAATGCTTGACTCAAGCTTTTTTTTCAAAGCAGCTTCAATTACTTTTGGAACGTGTAGCTCGGTATTGTCGTTTAGATAGGCGACTTGGCCATATTTATCAGATCTTTTCTCTTACATAGCCTCCTTTACTCTATAAAGTTAGGCCATATATTAATTTTTATCTACCGTCTTGCTTTTTCAAGCATTTTCTAATGTATAGGACCCTCCCAGTCCTATTAAGCGCAAGCAAATTGTCTGTCATGTCTGATTCTAGGCTTATCTGACTCTCTCTTAAACGCATTTCCCGGAGCCGCCATTCTTCTTTCTGCTTAATTTTAGCAATGGAAGCACCACTGCTCATCACCGATAACAATTCGATTTAGGAGTTTGTCGTTGTGTGCACGTATTGTTCAATGGTATGCAAAACACTGGAGAGCGATGAGGATCTTTATTCTCTGGTGCGCTTTGCTCAGGCCACGGGGCGCTTTGGCTTCTAATTCTTAATAAAATTACACAGCTTTAAAGCGCCTAATAATACTCGGGCCTTCGTAGGCCAATATCTCGCCGAATTTACAAGCTGTTTGCCCATCGTCTCAGTTCATATATGCCTACAAACGACCCTGGTAGTCCGTACTGGGACACCTGAGGCTTATTTGATAATTGTTCAATTTCGCTAGAAGTTCATATATATATGTATACATGAACCTTTTACTTTTATTCATAATGTAAATTATATTACATATTTCCTCTTATATTTTTATTATTCTTTTTTTCTCACAGCCGCTGGTGCCCCACAGATGATATCACATACAGTGAGTAGATGCATTAGACTATATAATAAAAAATTAAGTTAATAAGAAATTTCCCTGATACGCAACTCCTTTCCAGTTGTCAGTCCGCTTAAATGTTCTTTTCTAGTCTTAAAACGATCGGGTCGTTGCCGTTTCCCTAGTCGTTTTAGGATCGCTTTTGTTGGCCTACCCAAGGAAGTGTGAAGGCAAGGCCGAAGCGCGCAAGGCAGTGTTCGACGGGTGCATGCAAAAAAGTAGCACCACGCGAAAAACAGGGGAGCGTCAACAAATTTACCCCTAGTACTGTACATACCTCACAGACATGTCACGTTCGCATTAGTGAAAAAGACTAGGAAGGTATTCTTGATGTTCAGGGGTGTTTCGCGTAAAGCTCGGACACGGACGGAGAGAAGGCGGTCGCGTCAGTATATCCCTCGGTATACGGTAACGGCGAAGTCTTGTTGCAAGCACGACTATGTGCAACACTTTCTACAGGTGGGTGGGATCAATAAAAAAAAGCACTTTCGCTGACAGAGAAAAAGCCGCCTGCCAGTTGAGAATTTACACGGACTCTTGTAGGGAGGATGAAGTCACTCTCATATGTGGTTGGTTATGGGTTAAACTACTACCTGTCGAATGTAGGCGCTGTAGGTGCCGTTTTATCCAAGGATCGAGCAGACCATTTTTGGAGTCTTCTTTGGAAATTAAGTTACTGCTGCGTTACAATGTAGGCTGTTTCCAAAAATAGCCTAGCAGCGTAAGAGTAATGCAAAACTCTCGAACTGAATATACCATTGAACGGAGTGTTAAAAACAGCATTCTCATAAAACGAAAGCGTTTGCGGGACGCATCGTGGAAAGCACATTAACTTGTTTTCTAGAACAAAGCTAGAAATCTGTAAATATGAGGTAGCCTATTAGTCAGTTGAGCCGACCTTGCGACTGCGTTCATTGGAACCGCATATTCAAAATACAGAGTCTTGCTTTCAATACGTCAATCTAAGGCATAGCGATAAACGACATAGATTCTTTAAGCTTGACTTAATGATGACGTTGTTTCTAAAATAATACAGCCCCTTCTATGTTTAAATGCCAAGCCTACCGGCGTCCTTGAACCCTATATTAGCGACATAAGTAAGGAAGGCTGCTGTTGCAGAAACTGTATTTTAGGATAAGCATGGGATAGAGAATGACACAGCAGAGTAAGGGGTGAGATCGAAAAGCTTTACAAAACAGAGAAGGAAGTGTTGAAGAACGATCTTAAGAACTTTCGAGAAAGGAAAAAGGTTACTGTCTTACCGTTCTATCTGCTTCTTTTTCGCATTCTCAACCGCTTCAGATTCTAAAATTAAATTCTCCACACCCGCGGCTTTTTCTTTCTATCTGGCCCAACTCATCCCTCCGTTCGAGCAAACGTTTCCCGAGTACACCGTCAATTACCAAGGACTAGCTTACATACGTGAAGGTCAAACCCATTTCCCATAGTGGCAGTAGAGGTACACAAACCACTAAGTAACGTCAAATATTGTTGACTTTCAATGCTTAAAACGAAATCAAAATGATTTTTCGAAACAATTATAGTATAATATTATTAGATATTTGAGCAATGCCTGGGCTGTAATGACATTCATATAATACTAAGGTAATAATAATAATAAAAATAATATTGACAACTGATTTTGCCTTTTCTTTTGTGACTAACTAGATTGAATCTGTCGCAGTTGCAATAATCATCTGGTTTCGGGAAGCAGTAGCTGTCGTGCTTCTGTCACGTAGTAACGAAATTCCGTCAAATTCTATGAATGAGTCTTATTTTAAAATATTTTCATCATAAAGCCGAGTTTTTCCAAATATCTCATTTTGACCATTATATGAAATCATGAAATCAAGACTATCGGCCCATTTCGGAGATTGCCCACCCACAGCAAAGCAGCGTTTAGCTTCTGAACCTAAAACTACTCACAAAGCTCTGAGGCCCGTTACATAGCTGTCGGAAAAACGATATATTTTTTCAACTTTTATTAATATGGAGATAAGTTACTGAGACACGTAGCAGCAGTTATGATACGTGTGAAAACATGGTGCTACTCATAATAATGACAAATAGATAATAATGATTATTATTATTATTAGTAATGGACAGATAATAGTGCAGTGATATCACAGAGGAAGCTATACTCTCCTATAACAGTATATCGTGTAGGACTTACGGTGTCTGAGCTATTGAGAGCTACAGGGAAGCAAAGACGAAATTGATTAGGTTTAAGCCTAAGCATGCCCACTGAGCTAGAAGAGCAGTCGCAATTCCATACAAACGTCATTGATATTATATATAACAACGAACCTACCGAATACTTACTACGTCGGAAAGTAGGCACATAATTTTACTGGCGGCATAAAATATACCAGCAAGTTCACCTCGAAATAAGTGTTGACAAATTAGCAAGAATAAGTTACGAAAGGAAGTGATCACATCGAAAGAGGCGAGAGTGGCAAAGGAAAACATTCCATACTGGCACATCTTTGATACGTGCACGTACGTTTCTATAGAAGATTTTACTTTTTGTTGTTGGCGGCTTTCTGCAAACCTCCGTGCATCGGTTTCGGCCCTACTAAGAACATGTTGAATCTTCACTATGGGCCAAAACGGCGTATGGTTGTGACTACCATATTTACTTTACAAGCCATTGCTCAGCAGTTAACGAGAATGCGATATCGCAGATTCTACTTTTTATAAAAATCATTTGAAATTACTGATGATTTTCATCAGGCGAGCTGGAAGATCCTCAATAAGGTTTAGGTTAAAAAAGTTCAAAAAGTCAAAGCGGAAGGCTGATTTTTGATACGCTTAGGTTTATCGATATAAGAATTCATGGCCGTTTAAGGATAAAAAGTATTAATGGGTCAGTGGGTCTAGACAAATTCCAACAGACCTTTTTCGGGCTTTTGGAACTCTTTGGCCATTTTAAACATCTGCATTTTTGGAATTTCTGCCTTCTATCAGCTTGAAATTTAAATCCGCTCGCGTTTGTGTGTAGTGGACTTTAGCAAATTTGCATCTATAAATATATCTCCTGCTGGACGGTTTTTATTGGAATGTTATTACAGAAGGTATATTTTAAAAATGTTTAATTGGTGGTTTAAGTCCTGAATCAAAGCCACAATCACGATGAATACATCGTCAGGCACGGCAGACGTAAACGTTTTGCTGAAACGCTTGTGTTTACTTAAATACTCCTTAAGAAACAAATCATAGGAATATACTCAGTACAATCGCGCTGTCCTGCAGAGCCTTACGACACACAAAACCTTTAAAACCTTACAGAACCTTAATAAATCATCTTATTGAATAACGAAATTTAAAATATTGGGTAATACTAAATGCAGCGACGGTCTACGCAAGCTATAGCAGATAGTCAGACCTAATGTTAGTTCCCTAAAAATAAAAAGCAAATACAAACACTCATCTTCATTTACTTGTAAGGCCATTAATTTCCTTATTGAAAATACAATGTTACTGCTTATCTTCCGCTGCATATCCTAGCGATTTATGTATCGCAGTGGTCGTTATGTCTTTTTTTAATAAGGTCGTCACGTATAAATATTATACATAATTCTAGTCCTATAGTCTAGTCTCCCGCCATTGAAGCACAAAATCTTACTGTTGTCTTTGGTTGCGCTGGTAGATCTGCTGGAATTGTTTTCTCTGTATGTTATAAACAAGTGAGGTGTTACCAGGCTGAAATTATGTAAAACGGCTGGCACCAAATATGTGCTAGCGAGTGCAATGCTGAATGCTTCAAACCGCCGGCATCACCGCTACCCGCAGTCGACAACAGGCGGCAGCAACAATAGCAGCCACGCTGGATCAATTGCCAATGTCGTCAGTACTGAGTAGCGCACACACCCTATTTTCTTGCGCTTTTGTTGATGTTTTCTCCTCTTGTCCACATCAACGACGAAAAGCGCTGCACTTGTCCGCCAATGTCATTGTAGTAACGGTCTAAAAATGAGCAGGACGACAGTGTTTCATTAAGTCATTTGCGCTTTTCCAGGCATTTTCACGAACATTCATTCAGACGACCGTCCTGGGTCGCAAGGTCCGGACCTAGGTGAAGGAAGCCTGTGCAAGAAGAAGATTCGTGAAAAGAGAGGAAACTAGAGGTATTGACTGTGTAGTGTCCTTTCAGGTCCGGTTTCATGATGTGATCAGCTATAACAGCAACGACAGAAGGAGGATAAGTAACCGAGCGTTCCACCCCGCGTTACTACCATTGTGACCGTCACCATTGTAACTTTAGTAACTGCTGTTGCCGCCCACTGAGGATTTGCGTTAATAGAAAAGAAGGATTAACATGGTTGCGGCGTTCGTCGTCCGCCGGCGGACAGGCCCAGTGGTGAACTGACCAACTGCCGTTAGCATCACGCTTCTCGCCTTCTTCCCTTCTCCATCACACATCTCTTGCCAGCGACGTCGCAACTGCTGATAGTAGCTGCTATGCCGCTAGTGCTGAAGACCCCCAGGGTTTGCCTTCTCTCACTTGCTGTTGCTACTTCTTTTCTTCCTCTATCGTCCGGCGGTGCTGTAATTCCTGTCTGCTGCTTGTTTCTCCTCTTTTTCTTACTTTATTGCTCGGTTGCTTTCACCCCGAACTGGTCCCTTTTATTACCCCAGGATTGATCCTTTTTAACTGTCCTACGAGGGGGAGCCAAAGAGGATAAAAGAGGCGACTATACAGTGTTAGTCTTTCTATCCCCGCAATAGATCATCCTTTAAACCTGAAAGAGGGTAGTTTCATGGATGATGGCTAAGAGCAAGGCAGATGAAAAAAATAAGGTCGCTTTTTCCGCTTCTTTGATTCCTTTTCATTCTTCGTATATAGCTAACGAGTCGTATAGAGGCTAGTACAGAGGCCGAATCTGACCAAGTAAAAGAAGTACGAGCCAACGAATACTTAGAAATGGTCGTCGCTCGTTTGGGGTTCCTTCGGCCTCACAGTCGAATCCTCTGTTCTAGCGTCATTTACTGGCTTGCGAATGGATACAATTCTATTTATTTAATTTTTCTTTTTTACATAGCCCCATTTTTCCGCCAGTGATATCTTTTTATCAGTCTTACTTAGCTTAGATGTAGCATGCTAATCGTCTTATATGCTGTCCGATGTTATTTTTCTTTACATATCTATAGTGTTCTACTATAATGGATAGCTACAGAGGCGAAAGCTAGAGATATAAATCATATAGTCAACGATACGACAACGTATTGCTTGTGTTTCTTTTTGTGTGAAATTTTATTGATAATGGATAAAGTAAACTTGGTGTGCATTGGACTATATAAACTTGGATAAAAAAAAAAAAAACTTATTCTGTTCTTCTGGTTGCTAGTTTCAATAACTGTATATTCTAGTATTATGTAGTAACTGTATCCTAGTTTTAACGGCAACATCTGCGAAAACTCCGCCAGCTCTAAATATCCCGCCAACGCAAATAAAATTATTTATTTTTAATATAAGTGTGGAGTGTCATTTTGGTCATGATGATCGTAAAGTTCAAAAGTGCGGTGTATAGTAAAAATAGAGAAGCGTCTTTGTCGAAGTATTAACGCGTCGTTTGCGTTTCTCTTAGCATTTGCAAAAAGAATGTATTAATAAGCTGCACGAAATTATCGGGCCTTTCTATATATGCGATTGATGCCTGAACCGCCTTCAATCGAATACGGCAAAAACGTAGATATGTCCCGGTCTTTTTATACCACATGAGGTGGACGGTCAATGCGTCATTACCTGTGATGACCTTTGCAGTCTAATACCTGTGCAGAGGGCTGCCTGTTTTTACATTAGCTTAATTGTTTGCCCGGTCATTTGGCCGACACAATCACCATTAGTCGCATAGCCGTTAAGCCTAATAGAGCCGAAGTAAAGCTTGTAATATATAGTAATAAGGCGGTCAACTTGGTTCCCCTCATAGGCAAATAATGGTCCCATCTAGTGTTTTCAGCAAGATTAGATGCACCCTATTTTAGAGCTTTCTTTGTTCTTCAATAGGGGTACTTCAGTCAACGTCCACTGCCTCAATAATACGACCATTAAATCCATTGAATAGAGCGAATTCAGAACTGTACCCTAGCACACAAATTAGAATTTGTGCCACGTGGCCTCTTTTATGCACGAAGATTGCACAAGTGGTTAGCACCTTTTAATCACTTCATGAAAAAATGGCCATAATAAACGGAAGAAACGATAAAGCACAACAATCGAATAAATATAATCTGCTTCACTTTGAACGCTACTTATTTAATGGTGTCATTCACTCAAGATATAAACCTAATTTCGCTTAGTTCATGTTTAGATCAAAACAAAACTATAAGAATGCTTCCTCATTGTGCTTAAGATTAGTAATAAAGTTACTGTAAGTAAGTACTGGCTAATTTATCTACAGAGTATAGGAAGAGTTTGGTATTATGTACTAACAACGCAATCGAAAAGCGTTCGTCTAAAACCGTACAAGCCGCTTATATCATCACAAAGTAAAAACTAGTTGCCGGATTTGAAAATACCCCTCCCCCCCCTCCTACCCCAATAAACTACATAATACCCAGAAGACACCTCGAGTATGTTACACACCCAATCCACTTCGCGAGCAGATTTATATATGTAGGTGCTACAGTTCTCTGGATGGATGTTTATATGTTTGATTCACAGGCGCCTTGCACCGGCGATACCGCATAACGGCAAAACGGATTACTTGAGTTTTATGTTGGACACCTTAGTGGAATAGAAGTGGACTCATTTTCCCCAGAACCACATGCTTTGATCAGCGCCGTTACCCAGCAAAATAATCGATGGCTATGCGTCTGATGATGGTTTCCCGTAAGATCTGCAGAGTTGTGGAGCAAGCGAGGAGATTGATTGCGGCTCAATCCACCGTTATATTGTTTCTCCCTATAATGTTTATGAGAGCGGCCGGCGATTATTATCGGACACGCTGTGGCCATTTTGACTCAACTCACTCTGTATCACACAAAAGTGAGAAAGAAGCTTCAACATTTCATGTTACACGAAGTTACATAAAAACAATGGAATGAGTAATATGGGTGGAACAGACTTTGACTGCCGATGGAACAGAATGAAAGCAATCAAATGAGCAAGCAGAAGTGACACTCGACGCATATGGCCCTCAATTTCAACAGCAGAATATACAGACGTATATGGTTAAGTTCATAGAAAAGAAAAACCGTGAAGGAGAGATAGAACTTGTGCATTCTTTAAGCAAAAGCTAGAGGCGTGGCAGCATGGTCCTGCCGGCCGCGAAAACGTAATAATGTTAAACCACATTAGGAGCATAACTGGAGCAACTGCCGGTTGAGGGAACTGTCGGAATTTGGTACTACGTGTATTTAACTAATGTAGGATATTGGATTCCTTTATTGAAGACATAAAAGGAAGTGCGCAGTCTGCTCTTCATTGGTTCATCGAATTATAAAGTTTTATGTACTTATCACTATAGTGTAACCTACACAAACCTCGTTGGTAATATACCCAATGTATTGCTGACACGACCTTTCGCGACTTACGTGGCTCGTAGAGGCCCGAGTCACAGGCGAGATAACTTAAATGCGTTTTCTAGTCGCCTCGTTAAAAGTGGAAAGGTGTAACAGTAAACGATTCTAGGTAGAAACGAAAAAAAGAACCAACCAGTGATGATAGATCTGGCGAACGGACACCGATAAAAGGAAGGATTCAGACCATCCACACGTTCTCTCTAGAAGAGAACAAAAACAAAAGAGTCCTCGCGACAAGACTTTAGCTGCAGACGGCAGGCTGTGCGATAATATAACTAAATGAAATTGATCATTATTTCGGGTAGAGCGCGATGGCAGACCGAGAACAGAAAAAAGCACCTGTGGCATGTTGTGGGCTGCTTCGGTGTGCGGCTTCGGTCGAGGCTGTACTTCACAGGGGGAACGATAGTGGAATTCGCCTATTATTTTCATTGCTCACCTTCAGAAGCTCGTTCCTGCCACGAACCTCTAGTCTTTTCCCCAAATGGATCACTATGCCAAAGGCCGCTCACCACCACCACCATGTAGGCGCATTACAAACCTATCAAGTTTCTAATGGCGCGCACACGAAACAAACGTTATCATTACTCAATAATTTCAAGAACTGTCATCAATTAACTTTTCGCCTTCATAATTGTACGAATACACCGGCTATACTGCCTGTATTCCGTACAAAGCCTAGTAAAAGCGATATAATTGCACTCAGATAACACCTAATTAGATTGACTGTAAATTTTTATTCAGGAGTTATCAGACCCTGGCAATTTTTCATGCTAATGTATGTATTTATAGTAAATATAGGAGAAATGTGTATGCTACATGATTGTTAAAAATCTCTCTCTCACTCTCATCGCTTTCGACCAGGGAACGTTGCTTGAAAAATGTTAGTTTGTATGGGTTTATATTTTATGGTTGTGACACATGTCAACTAAGGATGTGTTCGTTTTCCACTAAGATGACCAAATAGATATATTCCATGCTATAAAAGTCGACATATTCGACCTAATCGAGGAGATTAAATATCGTCCTAAGCTTAGTTAACAAAAATCGAGAACAGCCCAGCCTCATCCTTGGAGCGTTTACCTCGATAGCAGAGCTTCTAAGCTGAGTATACATCGAGTTCCTCTAATTACAACGCGACCACGTCGCTGTCTTCCACACAACATGGGAGCTGATCAACGTATCGAGCGAGGATTTATATGGGGTTATATATGCCATATAGCCGAGCAGCGAGAAGTTATGACAGTCGGCTGTCTTTCTCTAGCTCGAGCACGGTGTGTGTAAGTCATCGATCATCAAAATATAAGAACTTTGCTCATTGGCTTTCTGGTGCCTTCCCCTTTTGAACCAGAAACCTCTGGTTTCGTTTTACGAACTGGCACTTCTTCGCCCTACCCTGGACCTGAACTTATCAGGCTGCTGCAGCCAGTACAGGTCCTGGAGTGCGATTGTATTCCTATTATGGTGGTTTGGCAACCAAGGATTCTCTGCGTCTTACTTTAGATCTCTTAGCTGCTCTCCTTACACATAGCGGATGAAGAGCATACGGATGATCACGAATTAGGCCTTTATTTGAGACCTGTCTCATATACCTTTCTTCACTTAGGACGTAGGGAAGAGCTTCTTCAATTTCCTGTTCCTCCCACCAATCGCATTCCTTTCTTTTTCATTCTTCCCTTTTGTCGTAGCCTTCCTCCCGAGATGTTTTGGGGCAAGATTCTAGCTATCATGGCCAGGAAAGGCCGACCTCAGTGAGATACACATACATGGTCTGCTATAATTGGTGTTCCCATCTTCCAGTGTGGTTGGTCGCTCCCTTGCTATGCACTCGTAGTCAGTCATCAATTGCTAGCAAACTCCTTTATAGTCCAGCGACTGGCATAGCGAGAAGTCAGAAACGACGATGCTGCATCATCAGTAACGAGAAAGGCAAGCAATACGGATGGCGCCTTGTTAGTTGAGACGGCAAATTCCGTTTCGGTAGCCAGCGCCCTCTGGCGACTAGAGGGACTCACGGCTATTGGGGAAAATCGCCACTCTCAGCTTGGTACTCGCCACTGAATGGCCAGTTTGACCCGGCTTTACTGCAACGAGTCGCAATGATATCGTCCAGCGTCCTACTTTGGAGCATCTGTGAGCTGGCAAACCTTCTCCTAAAGACTACAATCCGAGTTTATGAACTCACTCCTGCAATGATGCTATGCCACCTAGTTCGTTTGCGTATCGGTATGTGGCCATAAGGACATCTGGCAGTATTGTCGGAAGCTAAAAGTCAGCTATTGTCAGATGTTAGCGGGTTTTAGTAAGGGGAAAGGGTTCTCTGATTGACTAGCCTACACACGTGAGGAATAAAACGTTGTATTTGCGTCTGCGTGATAATAATGAGACGATACCTACTACCAAATGATATGAATATCAGCCGTAAGACTACACGTAGTAGAGATACATAAACGTAACATTCGTATTACCATGAATATTGTTGATACTAAAATAAATATTACAGCCATTAACAACAGTATTTATTTGAGCGTTCGAGCCGCTCTCCACGGAAAAGTGTTACTGATGCGCTCCATATGGGCAATTTTGACATCGTTTACCGTTCCGTCGCTGCATAAATTATTATTGCAAAATATTAGAATTTAAAAATGGCCAAAGTGACGTCCTACAATTTATAATACATTCAGAGATTAGTAACCTCGTAAAGTTAACCTTACGTATAGTGTTCTTTTATACAATGAACAAAAGGCCATATTTTAGGATTGAGACTATTTCAGGCTCTTCCCGGCGTGTCAGACGTTGCCCTGTCCTGCTACACGCCGAACCTCCACTTATGTGCCTTTTACACAAGGCTAGAATACAATTATGTACTTATGATCGTAAACATCTTAACATTCGTTTATCCGAATTTTGTTGTAGCTTCGAAAGCTCGGTAAAAGGGTCGCGTCTCTCCTTGCGCAGCTGATCAATCTGAGGCGAGAAACCGTACTCCATTTGCAGTGTTTCTTTTTTAGTGCTTTCTTTAGAGGGTTTTGCTTACTGACTTACGTATGCTCAGTGATGGGTTCCATCTCCCCTGTAACCAACCCAAGGGAATGGCTGTGTAGTATCGTATGCTCCGCTCATTTACCTCTGCCGAATTGCACAGGGCGCAGATGTCTACTGAGATTTTGCGTATCTTAATTACATGTACCAGGAACTTGCCACGACTGCGCATTTAGTCACCAAGATTGGCCCTTCTTTGCTCTTGCATAATTCGCATCTATTGAGGATTGAAGTAATCTCTTTTATCAAGCCTGTCACAGAATATTAGTCAGAATCGCCCGCGTATAGTTTATGACCTAATATTTTTGGAATGACTTATTTAAGATCAAAGATAAATGTACAGGAAAGTAAAGAACCAACCTCTACGAGGGTCCAGACAGGCACATGCCGGACCAACTCATCTTTTCACCTGCGTTTATCCTACATTATTGGGCCGTGATAATATAAAATAATGAATATCCAGATCAAGGTCTTCCTTAGGGATGACATTAAAATGAGACACCTTCTTAAATGCCTATAAAATTAAAGGACGCACCCTCAAAATTTTGTTTTTTGTTTGAGAACAATGTTCATTTTTGTATAATCTTTATGAGTTATGCAGGGATCCAATATTTCGAATGAAACGATGTTTAATTTAATAATCTTCTTTGAGTGTGTTAACTGAGTATATGATTAACCATTGTTTTGCATGTTATCAGTTCCTGAAATACAAGCCTAAAGTTATCCGATCTAGATTTCGATTCACCCCACATAATTCAGCACAGAAAAAAGACGCTGACGAAAATCGCGGATGTTTCAGTTATGGCCAACGAAAGTTGACAATAATTAGAGGTTCTACAAATAATGAACCTATTAGCTTGGTGCAAGAAAAAATTCAGAGTTTACGATAACAGCTGAAAACATCGATGTATAATATCCCATTGGTATATATGTTTATACATATACGGTACTTGAATAACTTTTATATTAAGCGCCATTAGTAGACGAAAGTTGGCTAAGAAATATCTAAGTTTCATAGAAGCTTCTAAGAGAAAACCGATTGTCCTTACTCTAGCAAAAATAAAAAAACATAAGTTAGTTCAAAGGGAAAACATTTTTTCATCGTGAAAATTAACATACAGTGTTAATGTTTTTGTTTCTCGAGAGCCACAGTGCTGCGGAAATTCATCAAAAGAATAATTAAGGTATTAGGTTAAAAAGTCTTGAGCGAAAGCGGAGTGAGTGAATAATGCAAACATTTTAAGGACGGAAATTGAAGGATTGAAGGCCAACGAAGAGATAACTAGGTATCGAGATCCAAGGTACAAGAACACACTGTCGCAGTCGAAGAGGCTTTTCACAAAAGCACACTTGGAGTTCAAGGGCCTTGTCGATGAAACCTTGTACTTTACGTGTAACGTGTGACCGAATTATGACCCAATTATTGAAAATACGGAAACTGAGTAAAAAATTGTTGAAATTATATGTAATGTATTCCATGTACAATTTAAGAAACTTCAGCTACTTATAAGATAATAACACAATCAATGCGGCCTGCTATTTCGAGTTTCAAAAAATTCGTGGATCGCTGGTTCATTAGTAATAAGCACGCAGCCTGGTTATTTAATGACAACGGCAGACCTCGTCGCCATGCCTTAAATACTTTTTAGATTGTGCAAATGAAGATGCAGTGTTGAGGTTGACTTCAACCTGTTTATTCTTCTGATCTGAATCTGTGATTGCGGAGTTTTCCATGCGTAAAAAAGGGCAACTGGTGAAACCTTCGTTTTCTATTATTGATTTACTTCAAGGAGCGTTATATAAATAACAAACAGGACGTATATATGGCTGTCCTGTAGCTGCCAAAGCACTGAGCCAAAGATGTAAGAAATAAATAAGAGTTGAAAGACTCAAAAACATATTAAAAGATCATCATTATACCTTAATAATTTGATTCTATACACACACATGCATTGCGTACCGAAACAAAACGATTTGTTGATTCTATACCTTGAATAGAAATAACGATGGAAATACCTAAAAATTGGTGCGCGCCATAACACTTAACCGCGTTATGCATGCGTAGGTTTAAGACAGCCCGGGATCTGCTCTATTTGTTCTTTCAAAACGTTGAATCTCCAGGCATGTGAAAACCCCGTGTGAAAGCCAGCTAGGATATACGGTAGCAAGGTTCTCTTATCATACATACATTTTCGTACCATCCCTGGAATACCGCGGTGCCTGTTCGGTTTGCTCAAAATTTTCTTAGGCTCCGATCGATAGGGCAATGCTGCAGTAATATTTGCTGTAAAGTTCCGAATGTCTGCATGCCCATCCGTTTTTCGAGTGTGGTAAGATAGTGGTTGACCGTGGCTTTAGCCTGGGCTCTTGCGATCTGCAATAGCGCTACGTTTATTTTGATTACGCAACAACTAACATCTTTCCTGGGTCAAATTCAATGATGATCTCGTTCAGGCGAGGATCCACCCGTCGCCTTGTCCTGAGATCGCTTACCTTAAAGCCGACCGACTCCACGGTAGGTACCATCAAAAGCTTTGCATCCGACGCGGGTCTTTTGCTTCGAACCACATTAACGTAGCCGAATCTGGCTACTACATGTCACAGAAAGCATAGAAGCTTGATTTGTTACGCAGGTTGGCTTCCTACGGTCCAGCTTCAGCTACACCTTGGAGCATTTGGTAGTCGCATGCAAGTTTTTCGAGCTTCGCTAAGTCAGGCAGCTCTAGTAAGGCAGTTCATGAAGTCATCATACATGCAGGATTTTTTTTGTATTCTAGGGATGCTTTTAACTTAAGCGCCAACCTGACGCGGTTCAAGACAGCGTGTCGTTTAAGTAAGCACATATAAGTTATAATTTTTTTGTCGCGCATAATATTCTGACGCGTGAGATGGTACCTCCAGTAGAAACCGCTCGAGTGGACGAAGTTTATTTCCGCATAGTTTATAACGAACTTGAACAAGTATTAGGATGGTACTGGCAAAGGTCCATAGGTAAGCCTGAGCAGGCGTTTATGCGAACAACATTAGGCGCTTGCCGCCCTCCCTAGTGTTCTTAGTCATTGCTCAGATCTCGAGTAGTTGAGAAAACCTCTACCCTCTCTGACGAATGGTCCACCATAGTTCTCAGCCCCACAGCTTGACCCGTCATTACGTTCATCCTCCAGTTACTTAGACCCTTGACAACTAGGCTTTGCCTTCTTCTCGCTGCTACTCATTGTAATGCAGTATTGGCATAAATGGAATTTATTTGCTCTATTATTCGTTTTCAGATAGTAGCGACAGAAATATCTCGGAAATAGTATACTATAATATTAGCTAAATTTTAATCCAAATCAAGTGTGTACACGTAAATTTGCTAATCTAACAGAACCGTAGAATTTCCACTTAGAAGAAATTATCCCATACTCTAGAAAAAGACTAGGCGAAAAGTTTGTAATTAGAACCCTTAAGAAGTCCTTTGAGCCTTTTCTTGAAAAGCCGCTGCGAGTGGATCAGTTTTCGCAAGAATTACTGTGCCTTGAATGCCTCAGCAAAAATATCCACCCTTTTATCCTTTCTTGGCCTCCCATATGCTTCAATTCAGCATTCCCTTCAAGGAACTTTTGATTCACTATAACTTTTTTAACGCGAAGTGACACAACTGAAACGACGGACGTTTTTCTACAATCTTCGTCGTCAGATTCATTTCATTTTTTTGGGCTGCTAGACGTAAACGCAGACGCCAGACGCGGAACTTCCATTTTCCACGCGTATTACATAGAACTCTAGATGTGTTTATGTTGGATACTTTTCATACGCTACAGGGAGCAAATTTTCTAGTATATAAATGATTCAACAGAGAAAGTATTAATGCAGTGCCTATTTAGGCTCTAAAATGTAGGGACAAAAACAAATTATGAGTGTTTCCATACCGCATCTAATGCACCGATATAGTTAATAGAAAACAACGTCTTTCTAAAAGAATGCCTGTAAAATAAAGGGTCGCGTCTGTCGGAACAAGTGGTAAAATCGGCAATAACGATGTACTAATAGTTTATGGATCAGATACCTGACCACTGTTGCACAGAACTCATGGAACGTTGAAACTTTCTAGGGAAATATAGTACGACATGTAAACGTTTGGCTTAAGTGAAACAAAAAAAAAAAAATAGCCATTTTTAGAAACCTTTCTCATCGTGATGTCTTTCTCAAACGTCCTGCATGCCTATTTGTCAATTGTCGGTTATCCTTTTACATCTTGTCCGGCGAATCAAACGAGTATCATAGCTGCACGCCGGTTACTTTCGTATCCGCCTCACTGCTACCATAGTTTAGTCTATAATTGAGTTAAAGGACCACCCGATGTACCAGCTATATTCATCCACCTCCAAAATTAAATATAATTACTGCCCGTGCCTTTAGTTCCGATTTCTTTTCCCCTGCGACTTCCATTCGGCTTCATTAAAAGTTCGCTTTGACTAGTTTTGGAATAGTAAATTATTCTACCGTGTGCCGGCAGACCTGTTCTTTCAGGATCAACGTATAGAAGGAATACACATCCTTGATTAATTCTGCGACTCAAATACAGTAAGGACATCGGAACACCCGAATCGCAACGATGGTGCGCACCGATATTGTCAACAAGTCTCTATTTGTTAGCAATTCTTAGCTTTTTTTTTTTAAAGCCACACATCCATTCAAAACGGTGATGCAGCCTTGAGGAAGAATTGTGAAGCCCTCACAACTGTAAACAATTGATAGTTACATTAAGACAACTGCATTTTACTATCCAAGGGAATTAGAGCGAGTATTTCGTTGATCTACTGGCTTCAAAACCTTCGCACAATATTGCGGCCTATGCATATATAGAGATACTTTTCAGGTGGCTTCCTACGAAGTAACTCATGTATAACTGATCCCGATAAACATGTTTGATATTTTTGCTGTGAGGTTACGAGTCAAGCGGAGCTCGGTGTAGCTTGCAATTACCGCTGCGTAAAGGTCTTTCGACAAGTTTGAGCAGCTCTAGTTAACCGTCAAATCTAATCACCAGATCCCTACAAGCGGGGATAATGCAGCAAATTGTGACGTTTCGTTCAAGTCTATTAGCATGTAATGGGGATGGGGGGCAAGTAGAGAAACTGGAAGAGTGGAAAAGAGGGCAAAGGAGTGTGGCGATTGCAGGCTAGTTGAGCCTAACCAGAGCAGAACTAAGCCATTCGTCAGTTATGAGCATAATGTAGGTTTTTGAGACCCACGCTATCAGCGGTAGGGACCAATTCGGGTCTCTCTCCGATCGCTTCATGCCGAGCTCTAGTTTTAGGGACAGCAAAGAGGCCATAAACGGACTGCCTTCCCACACGGATACCCCAAAGGCCCACAGACTTTTCCGCTCGTGGGTACGTCTTCGTGCCTCCACCATACCGTTCTCCCTATTCCCCATTTCTATGCTTATCTGAAAGCTCTGTGAGCGCTAAGCGAGACTGGCTCGCCTGTTCAACTAAGTGCTTCGGGGTCGAGTCAGCCCAATGATAAGGCATAGCCTGAATGGGTCGCTGATATCGCTGCCGCCATAACAGTTGCGAGCTGTTTCAGCCAGAGATTAGTCGTGGCAGATATACGCGCAGTTAGAAGGGACGGTAGTCAAAATTAAGGGAGTCCCACTGGTTCTGGAGTTGACACTTTGTTAGTCGTCCTATGTAGGATTTCAGAACACCGAGCTGGCATTTGGCCTGTTAGACGATATCGTACTACTAGTCATTTTATACAATCAATATAGGAATCAGTTTTCGGCTCACAATGCGCCGTACGCTATTTTTGAAGTTCAGCTACACCGAACTACTATTAGATGGCCTTGAAATCGGCTCCATTAGATAATTGTGGTATCATCGCCAATGACAAAGGGAAAGACATGTGCAGTGGAAGGGCCTACGCAGAACACAAAAGTTTGCAAAAAGCCTAGCAAAAATCACTTTTATCAGAAACCCTAGTTCTCTAACTTGTGTCAGTTATATGTGTTTAGAAAAACAACTAAATGTAAATTAAAAACGACACACACATTGATATTATCTTGAGACTGGTTAACATCTTAGTTTATAAGAATATGGAGTGCCCGTCATAGATTAATAGGTAACATATTCGCGTGTTTATTTCAGGAAGACATTGTGGTTTAGGTGCCAACCCGGGGGTAGACACACTTCGTTTCGTGTTAAAAGTCAGCCGTCTGATGGAATGCTTAACGGCGATGCTGGACGTAAAACTCGAAAAGTAATATAAATTACTTTGGTGAATTCTACATTTTATGCTAACGTTATTCTGAAGATAAAGAAACATTCATTTATTTAGGTAGATAATACACCAGGACTGGGAGAAGTAGCTATAAGTACGCCGATACAAGGTAACTGGTAGGCTATCATGAACTTTCAGGTGTTACTACAACAACTTTAATTTATATAGGCCTCAAGACGTGATAGACAAGGAAGGCCCATATCCTTTTCCATAGAATGTGCGGCATTAAAATAACCAATATTCTGTTAACATCAGACTTGAATCCAGCTAATCTCTACATTTATACAGAGACCTAAATTCAAGAGTAATCCTCTTATACACACAAATGCGTACAATATTGTTTATCCGCTGGACCCGTGTGAACACAAGTAAGTATATGTGAAAAAACATTTATTTGGTTACTAGCATGTAAGTTTGAAAACTCTCATAGGCATTAAGTAAAGTTAAAAAGTTCAAGCTCAGTCAGGAGCATTTGCCTCTTTTATGTCGTACCCAGAGTATCCTGAGTCATCACAGTCTAGCGTAGAACTACTGAGACCATACTAACGATATTAAGAATTGCTAAAACCTTGATTATAGTATAGTCCTAACAGTAAACGTTAATAGTAGCATAATGCAATATACTAAAGGTGACGGATAAATTTATTTAAGCCCAGGCTTCTTTACAGATAATTTTTTTTAATACTAAACACAAACTGTTATTAGGAAGTACGTTCTCGGCTTGAGCTTTGACTGTATCAGTACTAGTGAGAACAGTATGAACCCCTTGATGAACAGCAGTAATTTCTTAACTTGTTATTACTCTGTGTGTTTTTAGGATATTCACACTCGAACCTAATACATAAATGTCTGCAGGCAATTCTGCCGTTACGCGCTACCTTAGCAGCATTTGCGCTTCTCCCAAACAGATGAACGATCAAGTCAGACCACTTTCGATGGACCAGAAAAATGCTTAACCTTGATAAGGACCATCGTAAAGATTATTTGGAAACATGTTCAGTGCTCATTATAATAGGTTAAATTAATTATTCCATCGTTTACGTACCTGTAACTTTATAATATTTGAAAAACTTTTAATAATATATTGTATTCCTTAAATCTCTATTTCAATCTATTTAGTCTCAGGCCAATTCTACATTTATCATATGCATAGTGATATGCATAGTCCTTCAAATATTGCAGATTCTGCTATCGATTTTTTAAATTACCAAAGCAATAATATATCGCAGTAATATGTGATATCAAGAAAACCAAACACATGTGTTCTTGCTACATACCCTTATGTTTTTTTACATTAAATTAAAAAGCACAAGCGTGTAATGCCGTAACACATCTGTGCCTCCGTTGTTTTTTTCTAACGCGGAACCTTTTCTCACAGTATCCTGCTTACCCTGCTACTGGCACTACCTCGTCCAAACATGGTACAACAGGAAATTGCGAAGTGAACTAGAATCATTACTGGCTGTTGCAGCAGTATCGTCACAGTTTTCCCGTAATGCCAGAATGGAGATTAAAAGAACCGAAGACCGTTCGCCGCTCTGAGTGCCAATCTTCGTTTTACCGTAGCCGTGTTCCCGTCGTAGTTTCAACTCATCATGTAATATTGAGCAGACCAGCAAGTTTTATGGCGTATTTAGGCCAAAGACGCACCTCTCTTGCGCCAAGTCCTGCACGCACGACAAGCTAAACGTCTACAATAAGGACAGCCACCAAAATAGTTACTATGACGACTACAGTCGTCGATATGCAGGTGAATGGCTTCGCCAAATCTAGCGACTGTGCAACCGAGAGGAAGATACTGCTATCAAGTGGCGTATTACCGATAATGGTCCGTACTGCTGCTTTCGCTGCGCGAAGCCAGAGTAGTCGCTCGATATTAGCGGCAGTCAGACGCAATCTAAGCTATTCCTCGTTTTCTTCCAAAAGAAAATCGACAGAGCGGACCCTATTAGCGCCCCTGGGCCTGAAACTAATACACGTGAATATATACACAGCCAGACCTCCCACTATGCTAGAAACTGTATGCAGCTCCCCCTTCCTCTACGGAAGATGGATATAGACAAAGAGTGGCAATGACCTCTAATCAATCCTCCGTACCCTAATTTAATTTTGCCTCTAAAAATTTGTGGCATCACAATTTTTTTGCGCGTTGCGTAGTCACTATCACCAAAATTGCAAAGCAAGTTGTATAGATGCAAAATACATACGAAGAAATCAAGGCCACAGAGGGTCGTTGGGTAAGAACAACTCTAGAAGGCTACAGGTGACTGTAACAGGTATAAGAGTACTTTAAGTTTAATTAGTATTCAAATACCCCTGTAGAAAGCATTCAGAAAACTTAAGCGCACAGACCGCACATGCACAATAAATTAACGGCAGCCAGACATCAGTATTTCTCCTGTCGTCATTAATATATGAACTTAGATTAACAACACTTTTGACTACTGGGGTGGGACAAGTCTGTTTATGACAGAGATTTTCTAACTTGTACACACTACAAGCGGTATAGAATGCTGGCGTTGCAGTGGCGTTTAACTCAATAACGTTTACACTCACGGTCAACTAAGATTCTCCACAGGCACAGCTGCACATTGCCTGGCTCCGTTCTCTCACCACGAAATAACCTCGCAAAATTAAAACAGGCCAAAAGGACTATAGTACAAATAGGCAGAAGATGACTAGAATCTAAATTGGTCAAAGTTGTCGAATTGCGAAAGTCACTTACTCCATGGGAGGCAAGTTTAAAGAACTACCACCTACCTTGCCAGGATACTGGCTATACGTTTGGTATAGAAATAAGGCCGAAAGGGGCGGGTTGCGACATCGAGAGATGATTGCCACAGATATCTGTAGTCCATCTACAAAAAAGCACCAGAATTTCGGCAGATCCTGGCAGGAACAGGCGTTCGATGCAAAACCAATAACCCATGAGACGTCTATAAAACGGACTAGGTCTAGCTACGTTTGGGCAACGAAGAAGTAGTAGCCTAAAAGAGGACTACCTGCTTGCTAACAAAGTTAGGTGCTTCCGAGAATCGATCAATTTGTTAGCCGGGAAAGATAGTTAGGCGATGAAGAGTTTCTCATATCTGAGAAAGTTTAAGATTTAAAATCAAGCATAAGGCTTCGAGGAAAAGCGTCACCAAAAGGCAACTTGAAAGCCTAAAACTCCACCGGCAAAAGCTTCCAAATCAGATTAAATAGCCCTAATAGGAGTGTGCGCTTCAGAGCTCGAAATGAGAAGCACATCTATCGAAATACAGAACTAGAGAAAACATAAGGTGAATGATCTTGCTTGCTCACCCGTTTTATTCCATCTCGATTTGCGGTAAATGAGAAAAGCTAAACTAACGTGTTTCAATAGATGTACTTTAATCCGCTCTTCAATAGGTGACTGTTCACTCTTCCGGACTGCGATTTATATTTCAAATGTTACGAATATTTAATAGTAGAAGCTTTTCAAACAAATCGTTGAGTGCTAGTATGTCTGGCGTGTTTCTCGACTTGACAGGCACAGCGTAGGTCTCGAACAGGTCCTCTTAGTTGAAGCTATCATATCTTAGGCCATTGTTCAGACGCACATCACATACTCATCCATCCAACGCTATATTGTCACTGTACGGATACACTACAATTCTAGTGAAACATAGTTGTGGAAGTCTACATTTTAAACACTGGCTTATTCCTAAATCCTTAACTTGACTTCATATAGGACGAGTAAGCCTGGGTGAAGGAAGCGCAACCTATTTCTGCTTTGAGCTGCTGTATTACAGAATTGCAATAGGAACTACTTTAGCCTTAACATCACGAAAATTAGAATAGCTATCTAACCTATTCCTAGGTTTCGAACGAAAAGGGCAACCTGTAAAGAGAAACTTCATTTGAATATAAGATATTGATTAAATGATAGCCTTGCAATTTTGCTGTTAAGGCTGAAACTATTAGGTGATATTCATCGTCGGAAAAGAATAGACAGGTAAAAAAAAAGCTGTAGATCTTCAGCTGAAAGATAGCAACCCTTAACGATTTAGTGGAGACTGATAAAGCTTCTCTAGACATTGAATCCGAAACTTGAAAATTGGCAGACCAGCGCTAAAATACACGACAGCAATAGAAACTAGTGGTTTGTGCTCTGCTTAATAGGTATATCTAATAGTTGAAGTTATCTGCGTCATATCTTGTCCACCTCTATTTCATTACCCTACTAAATACATCAGATATCTGTCATACTATGAAAAGAATCAACCAATACCTATTTAATACCGAATTCCGGGTTAGCTTGCCCTTTTCCAACTGCTACACAGGACTTCTTAATGCTTGTTGTGAATTACCTTTAAATCCCATACTACTATGGCGGATGGCGTGAGTCGCCATCTCGGTGGCCGTTAGCTTTAACATATCAAATGTTCCTATCTATCTTCGGTAAAATAATAAGTAAGCTGGAGTGACCAAAATTTCACACATCTCCTACTGCGTGTAAAGGACGAATGAAGGCTGCAAAATAGAGCGACTATAAGTGATACGAAACAGCGCGTTCGCTTCGTATTTCTTCCGATAAATTTCATATACTCCATAAATCACGTCCTCGCTTCTTAGCCCTTCACCCAGCCAACTGTGATATAATTATTTAATCCGCCCTACGCTTTCTCATACGACACGTACCGTTTTCACATCTGATCTTTATTTCTAATCGCCTTATCAGGCTCCTAATTACTAGCCCCCTCGGTCTCCTTGCGAAAATTTTGTTATCTTCTCCGCGTGTCCCTTGAATAATATCTTCCCTATGCCCCGCTGTTAGAACTGCTCGTTCGAATTTTGCGCGATGTGCCTGCTGTATCAGCGTCATGGGTAAAATTTATTTTGAATTGAACTACAGTATAGCAGATAGCTAGACCGTATGAATGGTATGCATGTATGGTTCGCTCTGGTGTTCCGGAGGCCTTTATACAAGACGTAGCAAAAATTGTGTTTCATGGATAAACTAAAAGGGGATTGACATACATAAACAGACGATCAGACTCTCGCATTTTAAAACTTAATCGAGCCGTCTGATGATGCGGAACATTCTATTCATATAACAATCTCTCAGCGAACCTATGAAGATCTTGATCGCTCAGTAACTTCATTGGGTTCGGTAGGTCGGATTAAGGTATTTAGCTAAAAGATATTAACAAAGCACTCGAATATAGGCTAGAATTGAGCAGGTCTTCGCTAATACAATGTGTCTACATGTCTATAAAATCGACTAATCGGCTCTCCGTTACTGAACGAGACAAAGCGTAGTTTTGCTTTGCCCGAAACCATACTCTACATTACTCTACGTACAAAAACAAATGTTTATACGAGAGCGTCAGTAAATTAATGTGTCAAAAATATGCCTAGCGATCGTAAATGTTACCGAAAATGGCTTCCATTAGTCGTCATCTTCGACATAGATTTAAATTCCAGCGAACGCAAAGACGTACTATAATCCTGCATTAACCTGCATGGGCTTCGTAGACAGAGCGAGAACGTACCAGGCAAACGCTAACTTGAAAAAGACATACATGCCTCGATCAGCTCTGAATGTATCTGACCTTCTTGGTCGAATAAACATCTGATGATCAAAGTGTTCCTGTCGTTCAAGCTCATTATGAAAGGAAGACGCTTAGTAGGTCCGGAAAAAGACATTTTTTCATTATGTACTCTAAAATATCCTTTTCAAACTCACAAAATTGTCGTGTGGTTCAAGCGGCTATTTTTATTCTGAAATAACCTTTCAAATTTCTTCAGTTTCAAAAAAACTATGCAGAATCTAGCGTAACCGTAATAGGAGGCCGTTTCGCGGCACGACAACCTTCTCTGGCTAATGCCATTTCGAACTGGTCAGAACCGTTTTGGTTTGTTCGAGCAGCTCAGCGCTGCGTAGCCTTTCAACCTAGCAGCCGTTATTTGACCGGCCCCTCACTAAGATGGGCGATGCCGTACTTTTGACCTATATACTTCAACTGTTGCGAATTTACAGGGTAATAACTAATACTAGGAGAAAGATTTGTTTATACTTTATTGAACAACTTACGAGTATAATAGCGTATCGGTTTCTGATATGCATTGAAAAAGAAGCTAAGTATGATGATAAAGTGATTGATTTCGAAAACATCAAGGCCCACCTCTCATCAATCATGCATGCATAAATTTTCAAAAGCGTATGGGTGCTGCATAAGAAGAAGACTTGTACGTCTAGCGAAAGAGCAAGTCTCGCCTCTGATCTGTTAACTTAAATGAATTGCTCCTAAATATGTTGAAATGATACGGCCATCAATAGCATATGCAGTTAGTAATAGAGCCTTTGCATGAGCTGGGTAAGAAATCTGGCGCACAATGTAACATATTAACAGTGTCGTTGTCTGGACTATATAATATCTATCTGCAGAAAATTGCTTGCTTTCACATAAGGCCAAAACGAATGGGTTAACGAAATGCTTCGAACGGAAAAGGTGTCTTCGATAGCAAATTTGTCCGTGAAATGGTTAAAAATAGAAGAAAACGAGCTAAAAACGGTTGACACCGCTATTGTTGTGCCGCCTAATCGATAGTTCGGAGGTTCTTCTATCTCGCCCCTACGCACCTAGCTAATGTTATAGCTTACTTAAAAGCACAGAATTTACCTTGCCAAGTCAGAGATAGTCGCACTGCTCGATGGCGAAAAGTTTTAAGTAATCGAAGGCAGCTAGTTTCAATGGCCCCTGAGCTTCTAGCAACAGTCGGCATTAATTGCAATTTTTTGAACATCTATAAGTAGAAAATAACTTTTTAATGCTGAGTATTAAAAAAATATATCGCTTTAATTTGTACGGATATTTAAATAAAGAATCGAACCCATAGGACTCGAATATCAGCTTAGATGTAGCCAGCATTCGATTTATTCAGCATTAGTAAGAATTGTTGCAAAAATTTCACCCATAAACGCAAAGCAATTTACTATAAAGGTCGAGCTACAAGCCGACATTACACCCTAACACGAGAAAATTCACTAAAAATAATACGTAAAATAAAGATACAGTGGTTTATATACTATTTGACGCGAGACTGACTGGTGAAATACAACTGGCTTTTAACCTATGTGGCCCTATTGCTTTTCAGTCAGACTCAACAATTTGTTTAGATAAAACAAGTATGCGATGGCATCGAACGACGTTTGCCGAACTTTTATGGAGCTCGGTGCCTCATCCCCGGCAAAACTCTACACTTCTTTGACTGAAGAGTCGATTTGTTTCTAACAACCCCATTATTGGCTATTTTTTGTCCAGAAACGCTATCTACATCTACAAAGAACTGCGGCATCGCCCACAAAGTTATTAGTACCGTGTGAGAGAATTACAAGTTTGCTAAACATCCACAAAAAAACTGTTCTAACACAACGCTCTAGACGGCAACACCTAAGTGTAGCAAATACATACATATATATCTATGTGGTCTGAGATGTCACGCGCTGATTCAAGGATGTTTGGTTTTCCACAGACCTTTTTCCTTCACTAAGCCACTATTAGGACCGGACGCTCTGCTTAGGTGAGGTTTTTTGATTTTTCTGAATTGCTCTGACATGACCATCTGGTCCTGAGCCAACGTCGGACACACCTGCGTTCGCGCCGCTTCGCTTCCACTCTCTCATAACCAGCCTGGTGTGTTGGCTATCGCACTTCACCGAACAGAGAACACTGAAAGAAACCGAACATAGATGTTACTTTTTTCTCGTGCTTTTACTTCTTGCTCGTCTTCGTCGTGTCTCTTCTCGTCGTCGCCGTGGGCTTCAGATCTTCCTGGCGAAACATTAAAGGCAAGAAGATGGCTATATTGGTGCTGCGCCGTCGAGAAATAATTACGCTTATGGTAAAATATGTACCGTGCATTGCATAGTTAACTATTACCGACAGAATGAACAGATGCAGCAGCAGCAATGGCAGGACCTTGTAGGTTAGGGGCCACAGCACAAGGTCGAGAATTTCGACCTCACCGCCAAAGAATTTTCTATTTACAAGAACGTACGACTAACGATGCTGGCATTTGTAGGCATGCTAACATAAAAAGTAAACAATAAAAACAGCACATATATATGTACCGTTATGAACTGCTGGGATCGGGGCTAGTTCAGCTGCCGCTGTTACTGCCACAAGATCCGAATATCTTTCAAGGCATTAGCTATGCCTTGCAGTTCTCTTCCGTATGTATTATTGAACAATGTCCTATCAGAGTGGCACTCTTGTACTTCGAAGAAAGCTTCCAAAACGATTTTGTTTCTCGAGGCTCTATATGAGGCACTTCTCCCATTGAACCTGCTCGTTAATGTGGCCCCCATGGCAACAGCTACGTGTCTAAAGAACGTTCTACTTGGTTGCGGTGCTAGGGAGTAAATCTCGGGGTCGACTATATCGAAGTCCCTTTCTGTGCGGTAGGAGAAGATCACTAAGTTTTGCCAGTCAAGATGGGGTATGTTCTAATCGTAAAATATAACTAACTATACAAATAAAAATAAGAAGGGGAGATCGTACATCAAACAAACGGTGGAAAAAACAATTAACACAGGAACGGCTCTGCTTATATACATAGATCAGTTCATATGTGATGATTAGCCCGAGCTAGTCGTGATCATCGTTTGATTTCGCCTGATTGCGTCTGAAGTTATAAGATCATCTTAATTTGTGTGCTCCTTGTTTTATCCCTTACAATTTACTCATTAACTAATTTTCTTAATAGCTTACAAACATGTATGGAGCCATGAGACGTTTCGCTATTGCACAAGAGGATGGATTCGATTTGGAACTGAATTTACCCGTTATCTGGCATTGCTTGGTTGCGTCTTTTGGGGTGGCCGGCGTTCTCATTCAGGCGATTCATTTTCAGCTAGTGACATTTTTAATATATATCATATAAGAATAAAACCGAATTAAGTTTTTATTGCTTTCTTTATGTAGTTTGTCTTCACTTGATAGATAGCGATGTTTATTAGTGCTTGGCTTGGAAAATCGCGCCTCCATTTCCATTCCGCCTTCGCTGAGCGCTCGTCTTTGATTTATTCATCCTGCGGACAATTTCTGCTGTCTGAGCGATGCTCCGATAGAAATTAACTTAATATTTACACAAAGAAACCTTGTCCGGTCAAAGATCGAATACACAGGCCTGTCAGCAGTTTATTCGACGATAATTTGCCGTTACATTGTATTCTGTTCCAAACATAAGCTCGACGAAACGCTTGAAAAAGCACTGAAACTTACAACTATGTTCATATATGCATTAAGGGTTTCTTGTCAACGTATGATAAGACTTATGAAAGGGCAATTATTTGTTCCGGCCATTGAGACTCGCCAAAAATAATACTGCCTCGACAACGAAGAGTATCTCCGTATTGCCTTCCGCCTGGTTCTATATAACATACTATGGGAAAGATAGAGGGCCCTATTCCATAAGGCTCAAGTCTTTCTAAAAATACACCTGTCGGTGCTAAACAATTGATATGGCTTCTGTCAGCGATAGCAGCGGGTAACAATAAAGGCCTTGTTAGCAGCTCTGGGTTTGTAGTCCTTTGTTGCTGCTGTTGCTGCCAGGATCCAACCTGTTGTTTTCAATCTGCCGCAAGTAGGCGTCGTAGGCTCTGCCTAATGCACACGTTCGGGTTTCAGCTTTAGTTAGCTTTAGGACAAGCCGTCTACCGGTGGTTGTATGTGCAGTCTTGCATAAACGCACGTTTTTTGTATTCTGGCAAAAGGAGAGTACTGCACAAATACACCTTAATGGCCAGAAGCTACTTGAATGCATGAACGGGGCTTCCGATTACCGTCAGTGTTAATGGACACATACGGCCGTCTGTTCGCCGTTGGTTGCTACCACGTTTGTAAGCAAAGTATCACTCAAACGGGTTAAACAAC
This sequence comes from Varroa jacobsoni, assembly GCF_002532875.2. NCBI lineage: Eukaryota > Metazoa > Arthropoda > Arachnida > Mesostigmata > Varroidae > Varroa > Varroa jacobsoni. The sequence goes on along the minus strand of NW_019213811.1, from coordinate 147,948 downwards.
AGCAGTTGATTGATGCAATAGAATGACGTTGACATGAGACTATGGCGACTGCTGTGACCGTAAAGGCCAAAGAAGTTCATAAAGAAAACGTGGGCAGCTCGACAAACAGCTTAAATGCCCAAATAGACACGTAGGTATAATTAGTTTGCTGGAATACACAAAGCATGTTTGTGTCACGTACGTATATGTGGCTGGGTGTTCCTATATCAGTACATCTACGAGGGGATCCTCTGGGCTATAGATAATGTTCGCTGCCCCTGTCTAGTTGAAATGTTATCGGAATAAATGACATTTATTGGAAGTTAATTAGAAATTAGTCGTACAGATACAACTGGTGTTTGCATATTGCCGCCAAACGAAATATTACGGCGGCTTAATAACTGAACTATGGAATGAGACAATGAAAATCGTTCATCTAGAGATAGTTCTGCATTGAATGAAACGCTCTTAATATAAAAATACGGTGCTCTGCATTAACGTGAAAGCGTTCTTTGTTCTAGAAGGCGTACGACGCTTGAATGAGAATTTCTCGGGAAACGTGGACTACAAACTCCTATGGAAGAGAACGATACCGTTCAGGTAAGTACGATCAATCGTTTGCTAAAAAATCAGCCACTGTCGTTCCTTGAACATAAACACAGGCGAGCCAGCTTCTCAATTGCGGTTTAAAGTGTCAAAAGCAAGAAAAACAAGCGGATAATAGCGAGTGAAGGATGCCATACGGTGACACACACACAAAATTCGAGTAGTGATTTCGTTCACAACGTCCTCACACGTTTATTCAGTGCGTTTTGTTGCTCTGTACAAATAAGTTATCGGATCCACCTCTTCGGTATAGCAGCAACGACTTTCAACCACTAGAAAGTCTAACCGAGGTGGGTCCTACTGAATTTATCTGGGATTTCTTCAACCAGATGCTATGGTAATTATTTATCAACGCTGAATTTTGAACCAACGATAGGCGCGTGTTGACGGTTCCTAGCGTGATCCAGCCATAGGGATGTGCAGTAGGCACCTAGACCACACCGCTCCTCATATATTATATTATTGTAATTTTTCCGCAGATATAATATATGGACAAGAATCGGGCACAATCTATCTCATCAATGATTTCAGCACTTGACCTCTAAATCTAAGAATGCGGTTCCTCACGCTCAAACAGACCCATGTACAAGACTGTGATAAACCACGCGAACATCCACTTCCGTTAATTAATGCAAAGCGGCTCGCAGGGTACAGATTAATTAAGCTCATTCACCGTGTCTAGTTAAGCTAATTTAATGCGTTATGTAAGAGGTAAAATAGCGAAGATAAGTTACAACAGGTCAGAGCAGTAACAAGAACAGATAAAAAAGAGGTTACACAGCACGTGGTCCAGTGAAAATGACTGCTCCTACATTATCGATGTATCTGTTTACAAAACTGTTCAGCATTAATCCAGCATAAAAATAACAAAGATAGTTTTTTTTTCTTTTTTTTTTGAGCTACGATCTTCTTGCTAAAAAAAAATGGCGAATTTGTTTTTGAAAAAATTCGAATTTTTTAGAATCTATATCAGATTCGACAGTTCTGTAGAATCAGAAATTCATTTTAGCGATTTTTTAAAGCTGTTATCTTCATCCTCATGTTATATATATATATATATATATATATATATCGCCTTAAAAGATAATTTACCAATAGGCTTCAAAACTGTCCTTTTGAGGCAAACGACTTTACTGTTGCCTAGTCCTTTCTTGTGGATCACTCTTCGAGGATAGGCGAAAATTCCTAGATATCGAACATACTGAGCACGGTTCATAATTAATCTATAAGAGCCCTAAATTGCTAGTGATCGATCGACGCTTCATTAATGGTTATCTATTGATAGATTGCATCCATGGTAATTTTAGATCTGACGAGTACAAAGGCGGCCACCATTTTCGCCCAACATCAACGGTTTGTATAGAATCTTAAAATTGTGTCATTGAATTGTTACGCGCCGGTGATATTTTGTGTACCTTATTGGGCTGTATGTTAAATAATGGATGAAGAGACATATAGGGGTGGTACATTACTGATGCAAATTCGGCAAGAAAGACTGTAGCTCGAGTCCGGTTTAGGTCCATTCTTACAATCTGCGCCTTAACACTCTTCCAGAAAACATTTTAATGATGATGCGTTTCGTGCTAAAACAAATACGTCATTCGGTTGAGTCGGCCAACTACCCCTGATGGTACTTTACATAGAGAATTCTGGACCAATTGTGAACGAGAGTGGTGAGGGGTACCATTCTGTGTTTGTTCGCTCGGATCTCAGTGAGCGTCGAAAAGGCAGGAAAACAGGAGGGAAGGAAGAAAACTATGTGCAGCCCAGCTATTGGCACAACTGACGCGGCATGAAAGGGGCTAGCTAGACTTTTGTCTCGTTGCTTATTATCCATTGCTTGCATCTCTTCCATTGTGTTCCCTTCTCTATACCTCACCATCATTTTTTCTCTCGTCGTCGGATTCGCTGTCTCGCAAGAAACATGGGAGACAACGAATGCATGCCAGCCAGCGGCGGCCGCGACAGCAATAGCAGCAGCGCTCATCTCTTCTCCCTCCAGCCGATACAGATGGAATACGAGCCGATACGGACGTCTGTTTCGGCTCGTTTTTTTGCGCCGCGTCTTCCTTCCGCAGTGTTTCCTAGAGTATTTTAAAAACCCATTCCTTACTTCAGTATTGCGGCCTACAACAATGGACGCACTGTCAGTACGGAAACAGCAGTCGCTTCTGTAGCAGTGGCATTCTTACAAAGTGGCTGCACGGATACTCTTGCGGCTAGCCACTCGTTTCAACTGCAGGACACAGCAAATGTGGAATCTTCAAGGCGACTGTGTAAGCGAATGGGGGATAGTAAAATAAGAGGTGGCGGCTATGTGGGTTGTATTGTTGAAACGACTGTATTTTCAGCAGCAGCAGCAGCATCAGCATTAAGTGGAGCAAGCCTCTTTTCTTTTATATCATTCGTTCTGAGCTCTTTGACGCTGGTTGGTCAAGCAGAGGTCAAAGTCAGGACTGTGGTGGGAATCAGGGGTGTAAGACCGCTGGTTCGAGAAACAAAAGAAAGAGAAGAAGGACGAAAAATTAGATAGGTCCTACCTCGAGCAGAAAACGACAAGGCCCAAGATGCTAGCGACGTAATTACGTTATCAGAGAAGTACATCTTCATGGTTCACTTCTTGTAGTTTTGGACGGGGAGCTTTTCAGGACTGAACGAGCGTCGGGCCGATGTAAAGAAACGGGACAGGATCTGGGTCCGGCGGTGGATTTTGTAGAGAGAGAATTGCCGGCTACGGTCTAACTGCAAAGCGAGAATGGTCACCGGACGACTAAGAATTGGTCACGTCGAGAAAAACTGGTAGTTGTGCGAAACGTACCAGGGTGAATAGAGACTAACCTTGGCTTCTTCTAGTACTAAAGTACATCGCGTCATCCGCCTCTCCGGCCTTGGAGGGGCCTGCAGCACGTCTTTACTTTTAAGGATAACCAAGCGCGGCCCGAATAGCACCCTAACCAAACAATTGCAGAACTGAAAAACTTTTTAGTATCACCACATTGCACTGCAAGAACAATATCAACAAAAGTAACAAGTGGGTGTATGGATCGACGCAACTCGAGTGCTGATTGCATGGATGGTTGCAGCGATGGCGTAAGTGTCTTTATGATTACGAAACACGCTGCAAAAACTATGTTAATATTGACTTTTCCGCAATAGACGCCTTGGATAAACCGAAATAGTCAGGTATATAGGTTTAATTAGAGTTACTATTAAAATACAAATATCGTAGCTGCTAATTGGCCAAATTCTAGAGGAAATAACAGAAGAAGCACACTTATAAATATATATGGCATATTATTATACCCTTCTGGACATTTGCTAAAGGCAAGTCCTGATGCTATACCTAAAATGGCGACCTTGAAGGCTTGTTCGAATATAACATGATCTGAAAATGCCAATAAAATATTATTTAAAAAACTTGCAGGCGATTCTCAGCGTGTATGGCAGTTATTTAAGCATTAAATTTCAATTATTTTCGTTTGAAAGAGAAAGGGGACTCTGTATAAAGTATGTGTTGCTTTTGCGTAGCCTTCTCTTTGCCGTTCGAAAGCCTACTTCCATATAGTATAGATTTAAAGTAGAATAGCAAGATGATATCTCTTCTAAAAAAATAGTCGACTGGCCTTTCACTGTACGTATCTAAAAAACAATTTTTACACTCTTTCCACGCTTCGAAACGCTGCTGGTTGGCAGTATTTCGATCCTTACAGTCATAACGCCCGTCTCATTTGTGGATCTAGGTTGTGCGGTGTCGAATCTATTTACATCAACAATTAAAAATTTGTCACTTTATTTCAAAAAAAAAAAATTTGCCTCCATCTTCATATAGCAAATCGAAATTCCGATCTGTAGCCGTAAAGCAAGCAGTAAGCTACTTGAGCAATGATAGCTCCTCTAGCAGACCTGGATGTTGGCTGTGTTGATATGACGCTTTGTGAACTTGTTACCTCAATGTTCGAGTACGGTACTGGTCCTAATCGTATACTATATCAAAATGAGCTTCTAGCTAAGGCCAGCCAAATTCATTGCCTGGAGATCCTTGATACACTGCTTTCTGTTCTATAGATCTGACGATCCGACTGTCTAATGAATGTCACACTCTTTGGGTGCTGGAATCGTAAATATATGACATAGCAAGCTTATATGATAATAATAACAATAGATAATAAACATGCAAAACACGCCCCTCACCTAATCAATTTAGACTTTTCATCCGCAATGCTCGAAGTGTGTTGTTCGTTAAATTCCCTCTGTTTCTCAAGTACAGAAAATAGTACTGGCCTAAAAACACTTCTGGCTTTCAGTAGAGTTGCTTCAATAAATAATAAAGACTATACGTTATAAATATAACTGGCTCGATGAAAGAACAAATAACATAATTATTAGAGACGTTATCCTTTCGTTAGAATCACGAACGCCACAAATTACTATCAGCTCCTTTTGCGTCTCAGACAGTATTGTTTCATAGGTTCAAGCTCTGAGCGAGAACACGTCTGCTCTGCATCTGAAAATTTACTCTCCGTAGGTGATTTTTGCGCAAATCATAACTACACAGTTATACTGGGAATTTTGGTGTACAAATGCTATACCCTTTGTCTACATAATGTTACAATGCGACAGTCATTTTAAGGCTGGTGCAAATCGTCAGCGTCAGTATCTATGCGTTAGGGATTTTAGCTTATAATTATTTGCCTTATTTTGCTTATACGTGAACAAAGGAAGAGTAGCGATGGCCGGGTCGTCGTTACGAGCTCCTTTCCAAGGGCGAAGCACCACTAAATTAACCGCTGTGGCCTCAATGACGCAGTGGCGATGGCAAACTTTTACCCCGTAGCCCCATGAAAACTTTCGTTAGACATTATCATTAAGGCGGGCCTATCTCCTTAAACTCGAAGACGGCATTTTCCGCCCTTTGCTCATACTCCTTTTGTTTGGGCATTAAGAACACAATGCGTATATATGAAAAAATAGCCGTATTTTAAACAAACTCACTTAAGCGTTGATGCGGCCACGAGCTACTATTGCTGCTGCCATTGTTGCTTCGTCTGCGACAATCAACTTACCTCAAATCTAAATGAGCTAAAGGGCCGTCATCTAAAAATAACAATAATTTATCATTTGTATCGTCATATGGTACACACAAGACAGACATTTTAATCAACGTATCCTGAAAACGTGAACATTGTACTCCTGAGACAATGCTTGTACGTTCCTTAAAAGCTTTCAAATAACAATGTCTGAAACAGTCCTCAACGGCGCTGCCACACGTAAAACATCTACTCCAAATGAGTTAAGAATTCAATACTACTTTCACAAGTGGTTCCGTTACGCATCCCCAACTTCTCTCGCTTCCATTTAATATTGTTGAAAATACTTTTTACTAAAATAATATAAGCGGCAATGTAGAAATTCACATTGGTGCACGTACTATATCAAAAATCCGTAATTAATTTCTCATGTACAGTGCGATATATTCCATTTCCTACCATAATGCTTAAGCTGAATTTTACTTCCGGTCATGATTGCCACACATGCATCGTCACAGATGGCTAGCCGCTTGTATCAAGTACCATACCGCTATAGATTTTCCTTTTCCATCTACGATGGCCATATTCTTACTTTAAATAATATATACACTTAATCTGTTAGCAGGAGTTATATGCGATACAGTATAATAATATCTTAACATATCATACGATTACTAAACAGTTCCCGCTGTGCCCCCCATTGGTGCCTAATGATTTGTTCTTGCTTTTCCGGGAGAAGGTTGGTCTTTGTGGTGGTGGTGGTGGTGGTGGTGGGGGGGGGAGGGGGAGAGGGGGGTTGGCGGCCTAGGTTAGAGGAAGCCCTCCTCTCTTTCCGTAATTCGTTTTCTCGACCCTCTTCAGCCGACCCTGCTTTGTAACGAACCTCCCGCATCGCTAGAAACAACTAACTCGATGTCGTTGCAGTTCATGCAAGGATTAGAGATACGGCGTGACGCTGGCCGGGTCAATCGCTTCGTATCGTCGCAAAAGGGAAAAGACAAGCGCTCGCTTACGAAATGGACGAACTGGCGGCCTTTTCTAAGTTTTTTCTTGTTGTCGGTAAGAGCGTGCCGTTAAATCCTTATTTCTTCGAGAATCCTCGCCCCCATGCGTGACATTATAATTAAAACGAATTTAATTAAATCGAGTCCAATAGCGGCGTCGACCCCCCACAGAGATTTAGGTCGAATCTTGATGGTGCTGTCCGACTATCGGTCGTTTGGTTTAGAATGAGACACCCGCATACAGACATAAAAGTCCCTTTAAATGAGAACGAATATTAAGGCGTCAACTTAAAAGCACCATCGTCGCCAGAGAAACAGAGATATATCTGTACACGTTCTAACCGCTGGGCAGCCACTAGTCGCTAACTCATTGCCCTTTTCCTATCCTATGCTACAATAACGCATCGCGATCGTTTATGGATAAAACGAGCGCTCCACCCACTCCAACCTTTCGAGAAGCAGATAGATAGATAATCGGTTGACCGTTCGCTATAATTGAATAGATCGATAGAATTGGGTAACATCGGTGTAGCACTCATAGCGCAGATGTGCAGTATAGATCTAAGAAAAAAATCGATAGGAGAGCGCATACACCCACATCGGCTCTCAAGCGGACGGATAAACGAAATAAAGCAAATGGCTTTAATCGGCAGAATTAGCAATATTAAAAAAATAAATTATTGACAAAAGGAATAGAAAATGTTTTAATTCACACATTCGCTATGAATTTCCTGTAACCTGTGAAAATCGTAGCCAAATGGGTGACTACTGAAAGAACATTACCAGTTTGAGCGTATGTCTGTGAAACTGCTGAAGATTATTGCCAATTTACTTATCCCAACAATGCTATTGTGACTAAGTAAGTTAATTCAGGAATCTTTCTCACCAGGAAATTATTCTCACCAGGCCATAAAGCAGGCCTTTATTATTCTCTGAAATCGACTTTACAACAATATAATGACGCCAATATATATTGGAAATATCTAGATTTGGTAATCGCCTAGTAGTGGGCTTGCCGATTGGAACTTATTATTTTACATATTTGAAAAATGATTCTTTACCTTCCTATTGCTTTCATTTTGTCAACTTATAGAACTATCCGAGAAATTTATATAAATAAATGTAGTAGAGATAGTTCATGCAGATTAAGATCTCAGTACGTTTCACAGATATATTTTACAAGAATCGACGTACGTCAATATGAACCTCCGAAGAAACTAAGTGTGGAATATACAATTTTTTTCTTTATAATTTCTACATTGTGAAAATAATGCCACGTTTTAAATTAAAACAAATCTTCTGAATTGACAAGAAACTTAATTTCTCCTTCCAACTAACTTTCAGATAGAAGTATTACAGATTAGACAAAAAATCCGATAGACCTGTTCCTCTTTTTTCATTCTCGCGATTTACTGGATCTCCACTCTTGTCTTTCGAAGCAAGGTAAAGCAAGTAAACGAGGCTCAAAGATTCGAGCTTTGAGTTAACGAACAAAAATTGGATAATGCATATATGATGCAGGCCGCACAGAATCGGCCATCGACCTGGGAAACTCTTAGGATCATCTGCCAGAACGGCGTGTATGCATCCCTGCAGGCACAGTTATTCAGGTTTTACTATGTACAATATGTATAGGGCCTTGCAGGTCGGATGCTTCTATCAAACCTAGTGATCGATTTAGATGCGCTCTCCTCTACTTATTTACCTATGTTTAATGTCAGATCGATTCGACAATCAATATACTTGCCCCCTTAGACCGAGTTGACGACCTTGGACCGAACTAAGGAATGGCGTATAACGGCGGATGTTCGGTTAAACGGGAGACGCAAAGGGTGTAGGCGTATTGCCTTGACGTTAATATCTTTAGAGACTAGTTTAGTTGAATGTAACATGAAATTGCTGGAGCTGGCGCGCCGGGTCTGTCGGCATCGCTGCCCAGCACTAATTGCATCATCTTTTTATTATTATTAGATATAGATACGACCGGTTACATCATGTCTAGTACGAGTTACAGGGCTTTTTCGCATAAAAATTAAAAATCCGGTGATCATAACGAGTTCCAAAGGTATTCTGGTTATTTCCTATTGTATCTACTCGTTTATTTGGAATCATCTCTTAGACAATCCTATCGGAAATAAAAAAAAAAAAAAAGGTGCACTTAGCACGTGCTCAAATTGGCTTGTATTCACATAATAAGTATATGGAATTCACTTTACTGCTAAAGATACCAAACTTCCATTATGCCACGTCAGCTGCTGAGCGCTATTATTACCTTAGTACTGTTTACCAATGCACACTCTAGCACGCTTTTTAGCTAGATGCTTAACAAATCTTTAACATACTGCGTGCAATTGAACAATGCTGGGTTATCTTTGAGCAAGTATACTGATTACTTTGAGTCGTTGTGAATAGACGCTTATGACCCCGTATTGTTTCAATGGCCATCTTTGTTTATTTGCCACATGGTCATTTCCTATAACTGCAGGTATAGTCACCAAGGTATCACAAAGCGCTACGGGAGTATAAACAGAGTCATTACCTAATTTTCATCGCTCATTACGATCCTTTTGTGTTCGTTATGGCTAGAATCGCGTCCCGCATACCTTTCACCCGATACAAAATGGCAGAATACATTCGGCGAACGGTTTTCGTCGCCGAAATTGTTTGTCATATCAAAATGCTGGATTACAAAAAACACCACGCGTGAAGGAAGTGTGCTGAAAAGGCATGATGTCCTGGACAGGACGTGAGAAAACATAGAACTCCTATATCTTTCTCTCGGAACATCTGCTAATACGACATACGAAGTCAACATGGCCTTTTCTTCCAGCGGCAACAGTGACTTCTGCTTTGTATAAATTTTATTTAGAATAAATGAAATTATAATCCCGCCAATCGTTTCGTCGATCCAATGACGATCATTGGTTATAACGATAATGACTACCATTTGTCTCCGCTGTCAATCTACAGTAGCTCTGACCCAGGGAAACCCGCTGGCTGCCATAAATATGTTCTCTGCCAGTACAACCATTGATACCTTGATTAGAAGTGGTCGAATATTTGGAAAGTATGCTGTAGAAGAAGATATAAAAACGCAAACATCAACAGAAATTCGTATGTTATTATTAGTTCAGTTCAATGTATTTTATAGTTTTGTCGCAACATGTATATATAGGAGTGACAATGTTCCACATCAACTAACCCAGTTGTCTAAAATGTTTACCCTTGATAGCCACCCAAATCCATTCAGTTAATTTATTAAATGCAAATAAAATGAAAAAAGAAATGACAAAATTAATTATCATAATTTTACCAGTACCGCTTTCGAGTACGTGGTCCTTGAAGTTTATCCCTCTTGAAAAAATGGTGGCCTTCTACCTCAGCATTCAAGTTCATCAAGCATGTTAACACACATTTGACTGATCCTGAATTCGCTTTCTTTGTAGCAGGCACTAAGAATGATTTTCGGTAAATTTTCCACCAGCACGCGCAGAGAGCGTTTTAGCTGCAAGGCTGTCTCTGATCCGTAAACGACGATATATTCGAAGGTAGACACGAACATTTCAATACGAGTTAACGAATCCAAATTAAACATAACGGAATAATACTTATTATCAGAATACATACTTCTTCTATGCTAGTCGCACAGCTTCTCGTCAGGTGATCAGGCCTTCATCTCTGTATATCGAGTTCATGTATGTTTGAAAGAATTGGAAAAGTCTTCGAAAACGTATTAGAGACATAACGTTAAAACCTATCCATGCTTCTGGCCGTCTTCCTAATGTTATTCATACTAAATTAATTTCCGGTGGCATATAAGAATATATAGCATCTCATCTCAGGTAACGTTGTTCTAACTGTCTGGGGTAACCATCATATAGTTTGCGCTTGGAGAAAATTACAAACCTATTTGAAGAGACAAATTATAGCAGATATTAATTATACGAATCGTGCTGAGAACATTATTACTAATTGAGACATTCGTAGTAAAAAAAATTTAAGTTCTGATATTGAAATCAACTTTCCGCGGTAGATATTATAGTACATCATATATGGCCAGGATAGAAGGCCCCGGTGATAGCTTTGTAGTTAACGTATTTGCTGTAGGTAGAAATAACTGACCAGAGTCCGCATCGAAGCTCTAGTCTGTCTACCCCAAAGAGCCGATATAGCGTTAGATTCTCATCCTTGAATGGTTGCATGCATGAGGTGTGCCTGTGTTTATGTTAACATGCCTTAGGCAATCTTCATTATTATAACGAGGCCGTTCCGTTTTCCATGTCTACTAAAACTGAGATTATTGATATCTAAATAATTTGTGAGTGCCAGGAAGTAACAAAAAGAGCACTTGATCCTACTTAAATATAATATATTTTCATCCAAACGGCAGTTGCAAAAATAAGTACACACACTAAAATCATTACCAGACTATGCACGGTAGCTGACTTTCGGCCTCGTCTGAACTAGCCAAGCCTCTTTTCTTTACTAAAAACATCTCTGATATGCCTGCTTGAAGCATGCAGCGACACGACGCCAGGCTTTTAAATCTGAAGCATTTCAGGACCGAAGTTACCGGGTCATGTCTTGGTTACAAGAAGGTGCTTTAATGAAAGATGAAGCAACACACATGAAAAGGTTTTACTTACACGTTTACGTACCAAAGCGGAGTAAATAATCTTTGTGCGAAAAATTCAAAATATCTTTTCTGCCTGATAATATATATCACCCCAAATCGGCTCTCCTCCTCGCCCACGTCATCCCGGGAAGCGAGTAAACGTTTTCGCGCTATATCACATTTTGCTGTACTGTATCCTTATCTGCATAGTGATAACTCCGCCGGACGAAAGATATGCTTGGTACTGCTTTAGTACTTTAGACAGTTAGCAATCATAAACATAATCTGGTCGTCACATTCGAAACATACCCACTACCTAAATTAGTAGTTGACGTTCTAATGAGCTGTGCTTTGCCATAGCGGCACCTATAAAACCAGGCGCTGCTGACAAAGCCTTTTTCGTCTTCATCAAATCAGACCAAGCCCACATCATTACTTCGAGCTCGAATGATATTTATTTCTCATAGTATCTTGTGGAAGCCAGTCTACGAAATTATGCTCTGGGCTTCTTTGTTTATGATTGTCCGTTTTCAGAGACAGAACACCTCTGGGTATTTGGGCAACTGTGTAGTTATGACTGTGTCTGTTGATGTTGTTGCGTTGTGTCATGACTAGTAACACCAACGGCTGCGAAAGCCAGTAGGAATAGCTGGGATGGACTGGACGAAGACAGGACAATCGTGCACGGCCGTGTACTACGCGGTATCCCTAGTGCTGCCGCTATAATCCTCAACACTGTTGCATCCAGCCAAGTCGAAGGCAATTCGAAACGTCCTTGTTGGCCAGTTGGCTCTGTTCCTCTTTTACTGTCCTCCCCGTCGATACTACTCTGATTATCAGATAACTGGTTGGCGCCTAGTCATCTGAGCACCCTGCGTTAGCCATGAGGGAGCGAGAACATTGTGTTGCACGGCCCACCCTGTTATATAGGGTAATTCGTGTTTGATATCGAGGCACCAAGAGAATGACTGATCACTGGAAAACCCTCTGGACTAAACTGGGCATCTAGTCAACAATTCGTTGTTTGACGTTAGCGTGATAACTCCCTAGGAACTATCTAAAAGAGACGCTTTTGACCATAAATATAAAGTTAAATGACTTTTAAATTGCGCCTCGATTAGCATAATAATAGCTTGACTACGCCACCAAGAATTTTCTTTTTCGCCTAAGTTTCTCGTGTCTGTTTATTGCATTATGTAATCAGTGTTTTCTTTGAAACCGGAAATTTTGTTTGTTAGAGTTTTTTTTTTCGGCAGAATAATCAATTTTAAAATGTACCCATACTCCGTAATACTACTGGATACATCTGTAGAACATGCACTTTGCAGAACATTATTATATAAACTAAAATTAACACAGCGTTGAAGATTTAACAAACAAGAAACTCGGCGCTCATTTTATTGCGAATCCCTATCAATTTTTTTTTACTTCTGTTGCATGACCAATGCCTTTACCCCCTAGACATTATCGAGTTGCTTTCTACTAGGTGCCTAGATGCCCTAACCGAGAAGTGTTATAGCTCGTTGCTTTATATCCAGGCCAAGTCAGTGAGATACTGGATATCAAATAAATATCGACGAATGGAGCGGACCATTCAGTTTGTTCTCGATATAGCTTCAGCATCGCAAGCATCAACCTTTTATCATCCTGAGTAACTCCCTCGCCCGGCGTGTTTTGGTAACAGTCAAGGGCAACTGTAGCGCCAATAGCAGTTGCAGCAGACCGTTAGGGCTAATAAAACCCTCATCTCCGACTCTTCATCGGGATCTCCCTCGATGGCCTCGAAGGGTCAGAAACGTTTCGGATCGGAAGGGCCGAGAATCAAATGAGAAAGTCGCCAACAGCAATAGCCAAGAGCCGGCGGGCAAGACGCCCGGCCTAGTCCAAGTGAGAAAGAAAAAGACTAATCACCATTAACGAAAAAAAGATAAGTGGAGGTGGCCGTCGGCCTATGCGTATCTGATGGCCTGTGTGCGGGTCTTCTCCTTCTATTACCGCCGCCATAAAATAACGTTAACTTCCTTCGCCCTTTCTTTCTGTCTGTAGCTGTTTTCTTCAAATGCCAGCTCTCGTAAAATTCGCCCGTTAGCGTCGAAGACACTCTCAAAACAGCTAAAACCTAGCCTGAAGGCTAAACATTTTAAAAAATGTGTAGAATGAGAATGATTCAGATATATGTGCTATGCATTGATCAACGGGCTGGAAGGCCAGTAACGCAGAACTCCGGAGTTAACCAATGTATTCCTCACGTCAAAGATTAGGTACCAAGGCCATAACGTAGATAACTAACTGAGCAGACGCAACAAAAAGAACAACGTAGCAGTAAACAAACGTTAACAAGAACGAGACTGGCGGGAGTGCCACATACGGCAATTACGGTAAACAAAATCATGGTGTAGGTTACAGGTTTGTGAGCTACTGTTGTGGTAAAAGTGCTGAAGAGATTTAATAGTGGGGGGCGGGGAGGGAATCGTCGGCTTCAACGTAACGATACAATCCGCGTATGACAAGCCTTGATTATTCATCAAGAACGACCAATCAATCTGTTCAAACATTATATTAGGTTCAATTTTGGATTATAGTTCGCAGCAAACATCCTAAGCCCTCCTTGTCTGGTCCCTTCCCGAATCTATCGCGAATACTTACTCAACTTTTGTGAGAGTTTTAACGACTACACGAGAATAATGTCCTTCAAGCGTTTCTATGAAAATTTTATCAGTTAACCGCTGTTTTCATACTCAGCATTTTATTTTTTGCCACAGCACGGATTCTCTGAGAAGTTAGCTCTCAGACGTCACCTGATATATAACAGACTTCCCCTCTTTTCGCTGTTTTGACGTATAAGAATCACATTGAAGGACTACCTCAGCAAGTACGTCTGGTACGTCGACAGCAGGAAATACGCAGACTAGCGCAACGGCACTTACCAGAAAAGGAGATAAGGTGGCATGGCGCAGGAAACATTGGTGTTAGTCGTGATTGAGAAAGATCACTTTCGTTTCCAGAAGTTGTTGTCGTTTTAGCAGATAAGTTTGTTTCATATTCACAGCTCGCTCGCGTTATCAACTTTCTACGGGTCTAATCTCCATGGCTTAAGTCGGCGAGATAAGCGAAGCGCGTGGAGGCTCTGATTCACAGTCCTGTCTTCCGCCATTGCTACCACGTTTATTGCGGTCGCTCTATCGGCGTGAGGGATCATCTCGTTTGCCAATAGCCTGGTCGTCTTCTGCTGGCTACACCACGTTAGACAGAACAGCCTTCGCTATTGTAACTTCGACTAGTTACTACAGCTTGAGTACGCTGTTGACACAGACCGGCAACGAAAATAGGAACGGGAGAATGCGAAACTGAGAAAAGACACGGGCCAGGCCTTACCTTTTCAATGTTCAACTGTCATTACCTTAAGGTTGGTACTAACTACGTAAACTAGGCTGCCAAATATCGATTGTTTTGTAATTCCCTCTAATTGCCAGCTGTAGATTATCTTGTCGTAGCATGGTCTGTCTGGTAAGAACAATGGCTAAAGTGACGTATTGCAGAAAGTCATGGGGCACGACAGGCTATACAGAATAGCGGTGGATAATTTACAAACCAACATTTCTAAATGTTTGTTAAAAGTTATTGCTGCAGCAAGTGATCAATGGGTTATATAAGCTGAGCTCGTGATAACATATGACGCCATTTTTTTTACATTTGAGCTTTGCTCGATGTCGGTGAGTTACGCTTATCATTCAATTGGTTGACAATCATTCAGTTGATTCAAAAATATTCTGAAGATGAGATTATGACTGCGAAGTTCCTTTAGCGTTGGAAACAGTTTAGCTGAGACGCCGATTTCTTGAAGATCGTACGCGTCTTTAGTCGTTCAATTGAAGGTACTCAGGCCTCTCGCGGAGCGGATGGAACGGGAGGGATGCCTATGGGTTACCAAATCATAAGAGCTATATAGATATTGTTCAAAGCTTTTAAACGCAATGTGCAAACACACGTACATATTCGTAAGTAACTATTTCTAACTTTGCTATGGATTCGTTTTTTACAATAGAGGATAAATTAAAAAAATATATAAATACTACGAATGTTCTTACTACAATATCCAAATGTATTCCCATAAAAGGCACGGCATCCTTCTAATCATGTATTGACTATATACAAGCCAAAGTTCTTTAGCACTCAGATAGCCTGCATTCGATATCTGTTAAAGCAGTAGAAAAAACCCAAGTCATTTCTGTATTCCTATAATGCTATGTTATAACGCCATAAAGTACGTTTAAAATGCAATACTCACAACGATAGGTACTGCGGCCATTCAAATGCTTTTATTGATTCGTACCATAATACCTTAGGATTACAGAAGTGGAATTTGGATGACAGTGATAATCCGTCTTCGATTAAAATAATTTGTCAATTTCCTGCGACCATAACCGATGTGAAAGGAAGACGCTTCAACCGTCAAAAGTCCTCTAGCTCATCCTGCAGATATCCCTATTAGGCCTATTTTTTCAGAATTATTAACCCGCCTTTTTTCGACCTGCTCGCTAGCGATCCTCAACTCTTATCTTTCGTTGAAAGACTTTGTTATAGTTTTAATATAAGACTGCAATATTGGTTTTGTCCACTATGCTATACGAACATTAGCTTGCGCTTAGGCTCTGAAATAGGTGCGCTATTTTTTAAGCAAGATTTCCTAAAATAAAAATAATTTTTATCCTAGAAAATTGTATAATTATAAGGATAAAGAAGAACATTTAAAAAAAATGTACAAATAATTAAACGTAGGTAGTAAAATATAGCCAAAAATAGCAAGCTAATCGTAATATTTTTTTGTTATACATCGCAATAGAGATGGGGTATCGCGTTGTATTTTAATTACATTTTAGAATTTTTTTTTAAATTTTGCAATCGTTTAGTTCTATATATATATATATATATATATATATATATATATATATATAATATGTTCTAGCGGGTTTCCGCTACAAATGAGTAGGCTGTTGCTAAATGAGGTGTGAAGATTGTTGTTCTCGAAAAATGGCTAGTTCACCTAAATTCTAGGTAACATTCTCAAACTCTGACAAAGAGCCAAGAAGATGAAAAGAAGAAGCAATAAGTAGCAAAATCCTTCGCATTCTGATGCATACACACGCAACACATACATATATATATATATATAAAAAATCATACTACGGACGATAAACAAGGAGTGTGGAAGACATC
>NW_019213811.1:108191-131400 GCF_002532875.2 Varroa jacobsoni | reverse complement strand
ATGCGGTTTATAACAGCTCTTGCGATATTGTGCGAAATGTCAGTCGTTCAGAAGGACGGTTATTTGTTGTGATCAGAATGTTAACGAGTAGATACCGAAATCGATGGAATCAATTCGCTAAAAAAATTAATGACAATTGAAAATTGACTTTTCTCAGAAACAAATCTGTGCACCTCCCTTCCTTAAGCTTGGACTCCTAGATATTGCGACGAATACGTTCTGCAGAAATACTGTTTCTGAGAGCACAGCTAAGTCACTCGATTGACATAGTAATATCTTGGCTTACGACGTCTCGTTCAGAGCCTTTTTTTATTTCAAGACGCTTTTCGCTTAGGCGAATCTTCCTTATTAATGGTTAAATAAGTGTAGATCTTTTGGTCAGCGTTACTGCTACAGGGTTCGGCGCATTAGATTCCAGCATAAGAAACATCTTCGGATTTTTTTTTGGCTGTTGTTTTGTTGAGCAGACCGTTTCTGAGTCTGTTTGCTGTATAGGGCAATTTATAACACTGAAACAGAAATGCTATTTCGTCTTACAAAAAAAAAAACTTAGCAACGAACTAATTTATTACGTAGTTGCTGTAAGTCTCACGACCCTCTCCCATCTTTCAGCTATCGTAACTTTCAATTTATTCTTTTCCGCCAGAAATCTAGCAGCCTAATGTAGAAAAAAGCCATTCGGCCAGGTTTTGAACCTTTACCACTATGTATGGTTAGTAAAAATCACTTGCCAGTGATCGGTGAAGTTCATAATTCAACACAAATGGTCTGAACAACAACGTGAATGTGACAAAAAATCTTTCTCTTAGCTTTTTGCAGAACGGCTTTCGCAGTATTTGCCATTTACGGTCTGGCATTGTTTTATAGGGGGCTTCAGTTGCTGTGTGCACGGGATCTGTTCGGTTGGAAGGTTTCGCTTACTGGACCCAACTAGCCCGCACAGAAATCCTTGAGGCCTTTGTCCTTTTCAGGTATTTTTCACTATCTAACACCCTCCTAGTGGCACCAAATGCAAATCATCGTTTTCTCAGGTTGGAAATCTGGCTTGACGCTGAACTGGAGCGTACCTTCTAAAGCTATCCATTCTATTATCTAAAAGCTGTCCATCCGATGGGAAAACATCATTCTTCGTCACCGGTGACGATTTTGTGTAGAAGCGTATCAATACGTACTATTGACATTTATTGATCTAAAGCGGCTGTCCAGAATCATAGTTAATTTTCTGATCCGATTCATGATTTTTTGCCGGCCGTCCTTTTTCTAAGGTGCCGGCAATGATCTTGGAGTGGGGTACATCCTACGGTTTTAGGATGCTATTCTTAAACTTTGCAAATCAGTTTCGAAAAGTCCTCTCAATTATGTGTAGAAAATGTCGAAAAATTCGATTTTGCCTGAAACCTCGACCTTTCAAGCCTGAACTCGACGCAAACTTTGCTTGCTGCCTAACGAGTTGCACCGGACTTACTAACGAGATAGGGCACCATTAAATGGTGGTACAGAAACAAACAAACAAACAAACACTGGGCAAGTAACAAGGAGAGGAGACATTAAAAACAACTTGAAAGTATTTCTGTTCCAATCCAATAATGGAATAATCAAACAAGGTACCATTACCGGGTGATGAAAAGCGAGCCAGCCGCGGTACATCCGAAGTAAAGTTCCAACAAAATCAAAAATCAATTATGTGCCTGGTGGGCCGGAAAAAAGCTTTTAAGGTTATGAATTTAACATAACACTATACAAGTTTCTGGAGAGGGTGGCACTTGCGCTATGTAAGAAGCAACCCAACTTCCTGATAAAGAAAAACCCTTTGCCTTTAGTAGGAGTAACCCGGAACGCCACGAGACAGGTGTAATAGGAATCACTGGCACATTCACCGTGCTAACCTGCTTTCCCGTTTTCACTCCAACATCTAATACTGAATTTTCAGAATGTCTTTGCTAATTTAGTCTCTGCGACAGAGGATTTAGGCATGAAATGAACATGAAATGACATTTTTTCATTTCTCCTGCACCAGAATACATTTATATGTACATAAAAAGTTAGGCGTATGTAAGCCTCCAGAGGTGGAACTCAGTCGTTGTTACAATATCTATCTATATATATGTGCGTGTGTACATAATAACAAACAATAAACCTTAGATATCATTAGTTAAGCTGTATGAACATTAACGATTGAGATGTCTTCAACAGGCTTAGCCATGGCATAGTGAAATCGATGATAGAGATATATAGCAAGATTTTGGGCAAAGAAGCATACGATTTAAGTCAATATTATCACAGAATCACCGCTTGCGCCAACTCTCTTTGCCATGTATTTTACTCTGGAATTGAAAATAGGAGGAAATATAGAAATAGCCCCGTTCTCTAAATAATTTAGACGTTTGTATTCCTAGTTAATCTCTCCATCTTGATACATACGGCTGCTATCGTTTACATCTGATACGGAAACCATGGTAACGTGCACACCTTGTTTTCTGCCAATTCAAAAACAATCTTAAAATATGTGTTAATGAGGTATAGCTTGGGGCGTTGCTGTCGACGCTTTCTTAAAGAAGTTCGTTGTTCTATTATACCAATTCTCTGAAAATAGCTACTTGAGCTTAAGGATAAAATCCGTTAAAGTACGACGTTTTAAACCACTCTTTAACACTAAATCCAACCCCTCTGAATAATGTCATACTATTAAGGTTTTATGGAATAATGAATCTGTTGAATAAAATATGGCTATTGTTCCACTCAGCCCTACTTCTGTAATGAAACGTGGTGTAATGGACTGCCATTAACAAAAAACATCGTCTATATATTTCCTCCGCATAGGAGAAAGCAGCAACATATGTTACATGAATCGTGAGCGTAATCCTTTCTAAACTAGAAATTATTCCTCCTGACTATAAGCTTATTGTCTATCGGTACCTAACTAAAGTTAACATTTCCCCACTCTGTTTGCCATGAAAAAAATACATTTAAACTACGCAATATAAATATTAAGAACTATAACCCGAAGCCAAATTATTCCGGAAATATGGTCTCCGTTTAATTTTTTATACCATCTGGAAAACCATATTATTGGAATTGATGGAAAGGAGATGGCGATCATGTAACGCCAAAGTTACGATTCAAAATGTACAGAACAAACAGTCTGGACGCTGGCAACATCTGTCTTCATGATTTCCCTGTACGGAACCCACACTTCATACGCTGTACAGATCTTTGAGAGATAGAAAACGTACGCTGTCGAAGGCCGTATTATGAAAGCGACGTTCATTTTCGTTAACTTTCACATTAACGTTTTTCGCGGTGAAGTTACCTGATCAAGGAGCCGCTTGGGGAAGCAAGTGTGCCAGTTTTTGGGAACCTAGCCAAGGCTATTGCCACGTTCGATTTTTCTCAAGAAAGAGGTATAGTCCCAATGACAGCGACAACGACGGAAGTGATCTCGACAAAAAATTCAGATGCACTCTACCAATGGAAGGGGCGACCAAGTAATATTTCTTGTTTAGGCATAGGCATTCACTGAGCTGTCATTTGGCTTTCTTAAAGGGCTAACCAATCAGCGTCCTTCTTCTTCCGCCCCCCTGCTTAACAGAAGGAAGGCCAAAGAATGAAGCGTAGTAACACATAAAGCAGTACAAAGCAAAGTGGCCTTTCATGAAGAAAAGCTTTGTGGCGACTCAAAGTGCCGAATATTAACGGCTTCGTCAATACTTTATTGTTATCTTTTAAGTTACTGATAACCCGAAGCAACCTGTGTATGTATCATAGACTATAGATTAATAGGTTAGCGGAGTGGCAGCCACTGATTCATACCTCATCGAGTCACTGGGAAAACTTACATATATACAACATAAAATTGCGATGCTATTTTCAAGGGTACGAAATCTTAAGCACTACATACTTTTATACATAACAGAGAGAATTAGAAATGTGTGTTGGAGCAATAATAATATGTCATGTACGTTAGATTTCGTTAGCTTATACCCCAAAGCTATAAAGGGTAAACTAGTTAATGTAAACTTTTAGAAATTACGGCACTCAGTAGTGTAATGATTTGATTGAATTGACTTTTTTTTTTGACATATCCTTTTTTTTTTTTGTTTATTCATCATGCCCTTCTTGCCATTTTCAAGCTCGGTAACCTGCGCCCCAATTTCTTAGCTTACCAAGCAATTCATTATCGCACAAACTCCCACAGCGTATTTTGTCACTGTATCGTATCGTGCTACGTCAAAATCTAGCAACTGGTGATTCAACAAATTATTAACCTTTCATAATCTAAAACGTTATCTCTTCATTTGTGTCAAAAAATATTAACCTTCATAGCGTAGAAGAGCTCAGCTGTCGATTGTCTCCTCTGTGCCACCCAAGGCTAGCGATGGCATTCAGCTTCAACCTTCCTCATGGAGATATGAACATTTTTTTTACCACATCTAACTATTTAATATTTGATTGAATCAAATGTACTACTACCCCTTTCTCATTACGTTCTCACACCTCTATATTCTTACCAAACGCGTGACCGGAGAAACCAAGACGTATCGAAAAATAATCTCATAGGATTGACGATCGAAGAAGTAAAGCAACGTCGAATTGCCTTCGGCTACGCTTCGTTTTAACACGCCCATTTTATTTAGTCACTTCCGATACATGACCTCAGCCGCCCTCTGACATTATCATGCAATTACTTTGCATGCATCCTGTTTCCATGACGTCTCGTCGGGAGTATGGTTTCTTATATATGCTTATTAGTGAGCAGGCTGTTTGCTGTAGGTACGCAAAGGTTTCAGAGTAAGTTGATGTTTAGTAGTAAGTACTAATAAGTAAAGTAAATGTTTAGTCTTGGCTTTCGCCATAAACTACGCATGGTAGCACATTGATCGAAAACAAAGTGAGCTGAGACTGAACTGGAGGACCCGATTAAAGACTTGATGCAATTTGTAAATACAGTCGGGGTAAGTGTGTGCATTACCCAATCAAAAGGTAAACAACCAACATCTACTGGAAGAGCATACAATATACGCTACGCAAAACCACGTAGCACGGATTTCATTATTAGCAAGTATGACTTTCAGGGAAAAGCTCCACAAATAGGGTGAGGACGAGATTTTTTAAACTTGTTTTCTTTTAAATGCAGAATAGCTGTTCTTCCGACCTTTGTACCCACTAGTACCCAGTTAGAAGTTACTGTAACTCGAAAGGCCCCAACATACGGGATGCTTGCGTGGTCAAAGAGCACTGATGTAAAAGAGAATGTCATAACGACACTGGGAGAGGGTACGTGGAGGAGTCGACGTTTAGATTGACGTAAATCTTGACTTGAGGACGAAATTCGTATTGACACTTTGAAGAACAAAGAAATTGTTGCTCCGCACGCACCTGCAATTACGGTATGAGACAAACACCTTTAAGTGCTATTCCGAGTACCAATGCTGTGCTAAAGATGTTTATATTGTGACATTCGAAGTCATTCCTCTAACACGTTGTTGGGTGCCTTTGCTTAATTTCGAAAATAGTTGCCGCCGTGGCATAATTGCAACGTGCCGGCACGTCTTGGTCGGTCACGATACATGACCGTAAAGGACACGCTCATCAGCTTCGGACAAACGAACGATTCTCGTTTCTCGTTCAAGTTGCCAAACGTCTTCGAGTGTTCTCGCTGCCGACGGTTTCCTTCGAAACGTTAATCTTACGCTGGCCGCCAGTCGGCTAACACTGTATCTCAGCTCATAAAACCCAAAGTGACAGCTGTTAACTTCGAAAGGCATTACATCCTGTGTGTAAATTTGCTGGCTCCACTTTTAGAAGGTGCTCTAGATACTATTGTACCACTAGTTCAAGGAGCTTTTCATCCGAGTAGATCATTTTGCAAATTCTAAATCGGCGGCCGAGTTTATTGTATCGGGTATTAGCAAGCCATCAAAAAATAGCATCGAAGCAATCTAATATGTCCACTTAATAAGCTGTCTACTGGTACACTAATTCGAATGCCTCAGTATCGGAGCCTATCTAGCCAAATAGTCACAAACATAACACATTAGCTCAGAGACGAACACATTTGACCAACATTGTAACTATGCTTTATATATATATACACACATTGCGTCTGCTCGTGAGAGTTGGTTCTTAAAGCCAAGATCAGCCAAAGTAGCGCTGGTGTCTAAATAGCGCCAATGGCAAATTGAATTATAGGTTACGTCTCGACTTCTCGCTGCCTCCACTGTAGGCTTGTAGCAGTACATCAATATTAAATACCGTAAATCACTTGCCCGATATCTCCCACATGCTCCAATCTGTCGTCCGTTCAGTTCATGAACCAGATATCTGTGGTCTGTGATATTTGCTTGTTGCGGTTTTCATTTTCAAACTCAAATGTACATTGCGATCGGTTCCTTTTACAGCGAGTAATTCTCAGTGATCTTATTGCTGGCCTGGGTATATTGATGAAGTGGCCCGGCCAAGTAAGTACATCACTATTCTGTTTTGAGCAGGCGACCCAAATTTAGTCGCCAGCTCAAAATAGGTCGTAGCGTAAATGTCAAAGACAATATGAACTTGGATGATTTTGCTATAAATAGTTACGCGGGTTTGGTAACTAGGCCGTCGAGACTAGATGCAGCCACCGTAGACCTTTGTTTGTCTTCTGTTCCTCAGCTTGGTGGAAACTTTGATTTTCCCGTTTTTGTACTGTCGTTTACATTGCCTGCCTACTAACCAACCTTCTGAACTTTTGTCACAATTTTTTTTGCGTAAAGGTGCCCATTTTGACCTAGAATGCTGTTCAAATTTTTCCCACTTTGTTTGTCATACTCATTGTCTCGCAGGTCTATTTTTCGCGTCCACAAAAATGTAAAAATAGAAGATCATGCGTCAGATTCGCTAACACTAAGGTTATGTTTACCAACTTATTATCTAGTTCAATGTTTTCCTTCGTCACATTTCACTGGTCACACAAAAGCCTTTCGAAGAAAGTCAAAAGTCTCTTTGAAAACTATTTTGTCATAACAAGTAAAATCGTAGCACGCTATTGTGGTATTCAGCTCGCTAGGTCTTGCCACTACGATATTTTTTATATATTTCGAATAAGTGTGTGTATATATATACAAAGAAAACCGAAATTCACTTAAAAATTGCACTAAATGCAACATCGATAGGTTAATTAGGAGGAATTAGTAGTAGAACATATTCCTACTTTGCAAGAAATTTATTATAATCGTACTAAACGTTGGCCTGACATACTGCAGTAACGATTATCTATTGCCACTGGGTCACTACATGTGAGCGAATGGAAGTCGTTGTGTGATCAAGCAGAAAAAACCTTTGGGACTTTGTTAGTAATACGTAACATATGGAAAACATGCAACGTCTATACAGACCCTGGGGAGCCCAAAGCATGCGTACACATGTTAGTGACGCAGTAAAATCAATCAGTGGATCAGACAATTTGAGCATGTCTGTGAACTTTTCGGCGCAGTTTCACTGAAGTTATCTAGCAGGAACTGCACATGCTAAAGTCCATTGTGTTTACTCCATTATAATTACAATTTAATATTGGCTGAGCAATATTCGGATTAAGTTCGCTTGCCCTATTGTCGATTTTTAACTCCGTATCTTGTTTTAAATGAATATTATGCGAGGTTTATTAAAATACCGTCAAATTGAAACGTAATTATTTATCTACGATAGTTTAATACATCACTGTGAGCCCTATGGTTAATATAGTCACTTGTAGCTTTTCGTGGTTAGTTCCTCGCACGCACGCGGAGCGTATAAAACCGTATTTGTCGTATTTCAAGCATCTACACTAATCGATATTTTCAACGAAGTGTATGATCCAACTTCGGCAATCGTTGAGGCTCAAGTTTTTCCAGGGTTTAGTTTTTTTTTTGGGCAGCTTCCACTATCACGACCATTGCTAACACCTTCAACCCCTTGTTGCACTGTCTAGTCAATCGAAGTAGCCATTTAGTTGTTTTAATACGTGCGAATTCACGAAATTTCAGATTCAAAATATACAATGCGCTGATGCGTGATGTTTTTTTTACATTTAGATACCGAATATCTGTTGAAAAAAATATCTAGTTTCAGGTTTATCAATTATCTATAGATAGGTGGGATTTGATAGATAAGAGTCGCCTGTTTTTCGTCTCGAGAATCTACTGGGCCGATGCTTTTTTTCCCTGACTGGCGTTAAAGCTTTGTATCATGATTGTAACCATTGTACTCATTGACTTTATAAACATGCTGAGGAACAGCTGACTCCGTGGCCGCTACTATGGCTGTTTGCGACTTCCTGTTATAGCCAGGCATGAACGGCAATTGCTTGGTCCAAGCAGGGAGCCGAGAAACAAATGGTGGGTCGTAGGTTGAAATCGAACATTTCTTATCGTTTCGCGTTGATTCATCGTCGCCATCTTCGCCATAAGTAGCCCACGCGCTAAGGCCACGTTCTGCGGATGTTCCTAAATAGCAGAAAATACATCGAAACAGTGAGCTCTTCTAGATGAAGTATAAGCCTGGCAACCAACAACTATTAGTTCGCGACAACGAAAAGATCTGTAGGACATCAGTCTAGATAAAATGCTTATATACTTTATATATAATATAAAGTACATAAGCATGCTTCAATGACTTATCCGCAACGCATATACAATTTTGTTACCAGGTATAGTGTTGTCTAGTACGATTCCGACAAATCCTCCAACAAACATTGATGTGCTGAGAAGAACACGAACCAACTGGGTTAAAACTTCGTTCCCTGAAAAACACATAATCCCTATCCAGTTATACGAAATAGACTAGTGTAACTCAATTGCACCAGGTGTGCATATTCGAAAAACTAGCAAACGTCCGCTAATCATTTAGCTCTTTACACGCAAATATCACTATCCTTCATCTTGTACCCTGTGGGACTGTGTTTCGACAACACCTCAATAACGAATCGTAACTCAAAACCACACCTACCAAATAGGCCGTTACCCGCTAATTTAGCGAATTTTGAAATTAAGCAACCGTTAAACTATCTAGATTGTCGGTTTTTTAGTACGTGTTATATATATATATATACACTTTTGCTTTTTTTTCACTCTCTCTCTCTCTCTCTCTCTCTCTCTCTCTCTCGACGCTTTTGTCAGCAGGGAAGTTTCGCGCATCAGACAAAATGTCTGTGTACTGTTTTCGACTACAAGCGTCCTGCGTACAAGTAGACGCAAGCGGTTTTTCCCAAGTTAGCCAATTTACGCTCACTAACTAATTCTAAAGACGACCCTAACTGGAGCAAAATTACGTTCTTCGCAAACAGTGCAGAGTGGAATATAAACGTCATTGTTCCAATCTAGCAATTTCATTATATAATTATGTAATGTAAAATAAGTTTTGTAATTTAACGAATATAATTAATCGTTGAAATTGGCACTAATGCTGATTTCTACGTTTACCAAGATCAATGGATTTAGGATGATCCGCTACCCAGCTTGGGATACACAGTCCGAGAAAGAGTGACGCTCCTAAAATGAAAAGGTTTCGCGACGAGTTGAGATCGACAAACTGAAGATTGGATAGGCCGACCGAGGATACGACCGAAAACATCACGATAAATACGCCACCAACGATTGGCTCAGGAATGGATACGAATAAACCGCCAACCTAAATACGCCCAAAATAGCCAAAAAATGAGAACAGAAGCAAAACAATTCTAGTGACGGTTAACGAGGGCACATAGCGAAATCTAAATGAACAAT
Organism: Varroa jacobsoni; assembly: GCF_002532875.2. NCBI lineage: Eukaryota > Metazoa > Arthropoda > Arachnida > Mesostigmata > Varroidae > Varroa > Varroa jacobsoni. The sequence goes on along the minus strand of NW_019213811.1, from coordinate 121,663 downwards.
AGATTTTTGTGTGGTCCTATAAATGTGGTACTCTATGCTAATGACGATTAGCCTATTTCAAAGGAATAGGTGAGACGTTTTACACTTCACTCTATCAAATATGTTTTTGATGGTATTTTTTTTCCGTTAGGCGTTGTTTTTCATTGCCTTTCATTCAACATAACAAGAGTTAGGATAGTTCGAATCTATCCTATCGTAAATATGAGTTCTTCTGTGCTTTGTGGACTAAATCCTTTTGCCGAAAGAGATCGATAAATAATTGTTTTTGGCGAAGCTATAAATGCCATAAGCTTAATGCTCGTAGCTAATAACAGCGACGTTTTTTTTATGCAATATAAAAATTCGTTCAGTCAAAGTTCTGCGCTGTCACTTCGGCGCACAATGCACATCAACAAAGAATGGCCGTACTGGCGAATCTGTGTACACGCGGTTAGTGCTAAATGAACACGAACGTCTGCTGTGTATGAACTTCGAGTTCCATGATATACACTCTCCGGGACTTTAGTAATCAGTGGCAACTTGCGTACAGACCTTTCCAAGGCAACCGAAGACCACCATTAGGGCTGCGCCCATCTGGATAACGCGACGAGAGGCCACCCTAGTAATGCCGATAGCACCGATATTCTCACTAAAAACATATGAACAAGCCTGAATCTAGAATATAGATACATGTACTCAGCATTTGTTTATGCCCGCTGAATCGCGATTGATGACACATGCATAGATTTACATATGAGTAAAAAAAAATGGCCAAGCTGAATCAAAGATGATATGGAGAACAGGAGTTCAGAGCTTGCTTAACCATAGCTGAATAGAAGTAGAACTGCATCGGTACTTGTGCTTGAAGGAGATGAAATCTCAGATCTATGGTATTTGCCTCTGACTGCTTACAAATGATTTACCATCTAGCCTTTTGTATTTGTCAGCGGCGAACTGTCATTATGTGATTGCTTTGTCGGAAAACAAAAAGAGATAATGCCTTTTTCTTTGAGTTTTGTAGGAAATCAATATGTAGAGCTTCGTACAGACGTAACGTTTGTACGGATCGAAAATTCTGTTTTGGGCCAACAGGGCTAAGTAAGAGGAATGTGAATCCGACACAAAAAAAAATCATAACCCATTATATTGTGTTGTTATGTAACATTCTAATAAATTTGCAACTTATAATGGTATGCAAATAACTAACCTGTATGATGTAAGCCCACATCCAGAGCCAAATATAGCTGATATGATTGAACCCAGTCCCTCGATGGCAATGCCCCGATTCACAGCGTCCACTGGCGGTACACGAACCGCGGCTAACCTGGCGCAGGCATAGTAATCGCCCACTGATTCAATCACTGAGATGATTACGCCAGCAAAAACTCCAACGACTCCTCCTAAACTAAACGTTGGCGCGCCCCATTGAACTGGGTGATGAACGAAATGTCTGATGAGTGAATGTACAGGTGTTCGATTGGTAAACAGTCGTACATCCGTCGTACGGCAATATAAGCGATACCCAATGATTCTATCCACAAAATTAAAGGAGATGGGTAGGAGAATAATTTGGTCCGTTTTCTTCATACAGCTTAGCTTAAACTAAAAGAACGGAAGGTGCTTTATGCGTATTTTTCCATAGTGAACCCTTTGAATTCGGATGAAACGAAGCTACCATCGTGTCCCACAGAGATACCTACAGGGGTACGGTACGCGAACCCAAGGCGAATCGTCGAGCAAACCGTTCTTAAGATCTGTCCGAAGTGGGTTTCGTAAGTCTGTAGCGTTCGAAACTGTTAACAGGAAACAAATGAACCACATTGTTGTAATGGTCAGTACTACCTGCGGTTAAATAGTACAAATGACAAATGTAAAAGAATACATTAGATGGTTATCTTTTCAGTGTTACCCTCATCGTGCCCTTGTTTCCACAAGCTACACTGCATGCAGGTTCGATATATTCGATATTAATGATAACTAAATATAATATATGTCAAAAGGCATAACGAGCAAAACGGAAAGAAAAACTTCGCAGAAACATAGTCGTTTTCTCCCTTAGGCTTGATTGTGATCACAATAATGCCGCAGACGCGGGGAATAATGTGATGAATACAACCAAGTAGATCAAATTTTCTTCATCTACTTTTGCTTGTCAAGAACTTCACGTGTATTTGCAGATCCGCAACATGGCATTCTGCTATCATAGAAAATATATAGCATCGCTTAAAACCATTTAAAGCACTTGTGACGTATAAGTTATATAGGTCTTGTTGTGTTCATAAAACTAATTTAAGCTATTTGCTACATATGTTAAAGACGGTACCCGGGGCCGACGAGCCATATGACGTCCATCACAATTTTATCCGCGCTGAGAGCATCTACATGTATTGTTAGGCTAATAGAAACTCGGTTCTTTTCAGTGTTTCAAACGGAACCCGAATGGTAACATGTCTGTTTAGTCGATTTGTCCCTTTTCATTCGTTTTTTCCCATCATACCCAAAGTAATGAAATTCCTATCGATTTTGCCAACAGCGATCGAAGCCGGCTTCAGGCCGAACGAGGTCAAAGCGTTCGCCAAAAACAAGCGATGAGGCGATTTAATCGCCCATATGGCTAAAAAACCTTCTGCATCCTTCGATGACGTACGGTATCGGCCGTTGACGGTAAAAAATAGTTCTAGATGGGGAACCGGTTTATAGATAGGCAAGAGGCAACTTAGCAGAACGTCAGTGGGCGCTGTTCTATCTCATCTTCTCGACGCTTAATCGCATCTGTCCTGGTCAAGCTTACAGTCCGTCCTAAATTTGGAAAACGGGCTGGAGGTTGCTATAGGCAAAACTTGCATATTACTAAATCGCTTGCATATAACTTCGACTGACTTTTTCGACCTTCTTATGCGATCAGGAAGGCCCTTCAGCAAGATGAGATATAAGAACAGGATTAGGCTGTCCCTTTAAGCCAAGCAATTATTTGTGTAAAAGGCGAGAGTTCGGCCACTTTACCGTCGATAATTATTCCATTTTCTTGTAAAATTCAGAGCGACTTAAGCATATTCATAGAGGCACGCTCATTTTAGACAGCGTGAGCATGATCTCCTCAGGCGCCGAGCAGAAAGCTACCTTAAATTCGACAAATATCGCTTTCTAACGGACTGCGGACGTGGCCAGTACTTTTTTTCGGCGGTATGGGTCCTTACCGGTAGAGCGTTTTTGCGTACTGGGTAGCTGGGAGGAGGCGTCCACGCTCTCTGGGTAGCTGTCCAATCTTTTGATAAGAAAGTCGAAGCACAGCTTATAACAAACGCTTTGCGTCGCTATTCCCGGCTGTTGTGGCGGCGCGAAAGACGCGGGGCGACCCGCTTTTTAGAAACTACTAATTTAGGTTTTAAGGGTTACTAATACGGTAGCATATTCCCTTTGGGATGGAAGCGTATTCGTATGTAAACATTTATTAAATAATACTGTCTGACAGGGTGCCAAAACAACAGTTCATTTGAGGTGTTCGTTGCAGACTCTATCTAGCGCCATTCTTGTCGCGTAAGCCTTTAAAATTCTGCGTTAGTTCACTGGGAAGCCTTGTCAAAAAAAAAGTGAAGTCTTGTTACAAAATATCACGAAAAAAGGCACAGAGCGTGGCATCGTTCCCTTGACGCAAACATCTCCGAAAAGTGACTCACGTAGGCCGAAAAACTAATCGGGCAGATCACTAAACGTAGGCCATTGTTCAGTCGACGTTCTGCATTGGTGATCAAACGGGGGTCACACCGTCCAAATCACTGTTGTGACTCATACGTTTTTCGGCAGGTTATCTTACAAACAAGACTACGGGGTAAAAATAAAGTTTTACCTCGACCATAAACCTGGAAGTCATCTGGGTTCTCTGTGCAATATTGCAAGCATTGTTGAATTATGGCCTGTACTTCCCGGAAAGCGGAAAAGCTGTACTGTAGACTGGAAAGTTTCAACCAGATGCGACGCATAAGTTTCGATATTCACCACATCAGGTATGGGGAAACTTTCGCGAGTACGTTCAAGAACGTGCATTCATTTAGGTGTCACGGCGCAGCTTGCGTTTGACAATCCGCACAGGTACAACTTAGGCAGTCAGGTCTATCGTCATCGCTGCGTGACCACAAATGCTTGCGCCCTCTGACAATGAATGATTTCGATTTTGAAACTTTACCTTATTTCTGGGTACGTTCGTCACAAAATGTATCTATAACTGAATTCCCTGCATATCCTAAGAAAATTAATGTCGAGGTTCGGGTCGATCACCCACCAAGCATAATCCTCGAGCACGTCGTGGCAGGTCGTCATGCGGCTCGAGTTCAGCTGATCCAAACGGGAGTTGAAACTGCCAATAATAACATAGAAGAAACAAAATGAGAGGATTACGCTTTTAGTCCACTGAGGAATCTTTCCACTAATGTGTGCGTTGATTCAGAATTAGTCGGTCGAAAATAGGCTGATGCCAGACTTAGCCATTGGCCACGTAAGGCAATGACGTTATTTTCCGTTTAGTACGGCGCGCGGTCGCGTAATTTAAGGTCGTAAAAAACGGAGATCTCTCCGCCCGAGCAGCCTGGTTTATTGTTCTTTAGTGCAGGGTAGTGTACAAGTTAAAAACATAGCCAGTTAAAATGACTAACTGTCCAAGCCTCTATTAATACGAGGATGTCTATACTATCCAGGGTTTACGAGGAAAAGAGCGCTAGACTTGCAGCCGTTTCACAATTTCGCTACGTAATTTTTAGCCTCTCTCTAAGGTCCAACTTCGCTTTAAGCTCTAGGATCGTCTTCGCGAGCGACTGCGATGAATTAAGGTATTACGTACTGGAGTCGACTCTCGACTTGTTAATACTGCCAGAACCAGCTTGACGACTTCTCGATTGTTGGAGCTGGTGACCCCGCTGACTGTAGTCTAATTCTTCAACTTCTTACTGCCTTTCTAATTGAATTTAATTATTCGGCGGTTTTTTAAATGTGATGGCGGTGATGCATTTTTTTTTAGCTAACCCGGTTGCCGGACCGTTCGGCTCTCGGAGTCTCCCGATGTTTCTACAGGACTTTGCTAAAACTCTTAGCGTTTCAGCTATTTCAAAATAAATTGTCATGACCAAGCTGACAAAGGCGAATAAACAGAACAACAGTGCCATGAGAACGTATGCACACTTGCCGGGACATTGTCAGCAATATAAGTTCAAAGTATGTCCTGCACGATGTACGACACTTACAGGAAATATCTTGAATACTTCGTAGCGTTTAAACGCGCCGGTCGTTGTTCGTATGAATGGTACAGGAATAGATACATCACGTAGGTACTGAGACAATAGTACAACCAGTCCAAAGGTCCTGAAACAAAAATACTTTTTATTATGTTGATAATAATTTCCGGTTCTATACCACCGGAGCAGGTCAGCGTGAAACAGGAACGGGGATTGCGGAATCGTCATCTATTCACAGTTTGTGTCACAGGAACGGATTAATACTCTTTGTGAATATATGCATATTATATCCCTCTGTTTACACCATTGAACAAAATTTATGCAGGAACTATCATTTTTAGTTGTACGTGCATCTATTATAAACCATGACATAATGAACATGAGTACTGATAGGTTTATTTAAACTAAACTGATCTACGAGGATCTTCGCACCTCTAGAACGTGAAAAAATCAAACATTTTTTTATTCGTCATTATATAATTATATTAACTAACTATGTGATACCTAATATGTCATCTTACTTCTACGTACGTATAAGTCTCTCATGAAATTCAAAAATTACGATAAAGGACAAGATGCTAATTAACAAATACTGGCTGTGTTGTAACTATTACACACTGATGTAACAACGCAGGCTTTGTTCTTACGCAAATGATATAGGCCAATTTGTTTCCGCGTGCTTTGCTGCTTCAGGGAAAAGCGAGAGGCCGATCAACGCAATCGTTGGAGTCACAGTCAGAGGAGATATCACCCGCATTAGAAGGCCGGCCAACCCCAGCGCCCCTACAACGACCTCTATAAGGGATGCACCGATTATCGCTCCTTGTATCTATGGGTACAAAATATACGGTACTGTACACTGCAATATCATACTGTAGATGTATAAATAACATAAATAGTTGTTTTCCTTTATACATAGCTTTGTAGTTAGGTTCGATTATATATCAAAAACGCTTTACGCTCGGTACTGCCGTTGGGCGTTTCAGAAAAATATGTCAGAGGCTTTTATTTCTGCTGGCTGGACTTGGTTTATCCAGATTTTAAATGTATTTGTTTCCAGATTTACACAAGCAATACTGTGAACTGCGCAAATTACTAAGATACACTGGAACCCACATTAAATAACAAATAGCAAGTGGCTCTCTATATCGAAAAGCTCACCTCTCGCATTCGGGGCATCCATAAGTCGTCCACTTCTTCGTGTGTACGATTGACCAGTTCTTCTGGGGATGGACATTCCCATTTCGGAAGTGACAGTATTGCGATAATTGGCACGAGAAAAGAAAAAGTAGATCCTTGGACAATTGGTAGCCTGCAAAATTTCGCACACACAGTCGAGGTCTACTTGACGCAGGGTTAAGTAAAATCGTTAGACGTATACCTAAAAGTGCATGTGTGTTTTTATTGGCGCACGAATGCGTATTTTCACTCCTATGACTGTTAGAAGCAGCGTACAACTGTTAGTATCATCAGGAGTATCGCCGTACTACAGCCCCCGGCAAAATTTGAAAAAAAAGTAGATTACAATATTGACAAAAACACGTGTCACTTGGATTGTGGTGAGCATCAGTTCCAAAAAAAAAAAGTGCTGAAGCCTGCAGGTCACATATTCGGTAAGTGCATCGCGTGTTGTTCCAGATATATATTTATAGTCTGGACTATTCATCACTTTAGCGTTATCAAATTTAAGGTTAGGGTGAGGCGTTTTCTCTTCATAAATTCTAATGCATTGGAATTATGAAAATGCCCCCTGCAGTGAGTATTGCTTAGAATGTCCTTCGACGAAAAGTGGGGTATCTACTATCAGGTACACAGGTCGATTTTTCGTAGACGGGCGGAGCCCCAAAAGCTTTTTCCGGTCAGCCAGTTCAGTCCTTTCTAAAGATAGCAGGCGCGCTGGCGGAAACTTTTCTTAATGAAAATCTCCATGGTTCTTTCGATCCAGGGCTCCAACGCTAGAGCTTTTTAGGCTGTCTCCTTTACCTGTGTTCCAAAAAATTCAGGGCTCGCCAGTGATGTGACGTTAAAGCCCAAGCATTTTTTGACGTACTCGAATCCTTCTCCTTCAGCTGAAGTCTGTCGAAAACAGTTAGCTAACTACTTTACCTAAACCCCGTGGCTTGTCTGTTAACCTCTAAACCAACCTCTAAGACGTATCAATTAAGGGTTTCTACAAATGATGTTTACTGTTGCCATACGTCACGAGGTCGTCTGAATACATGATGACATTCACTGACTTATGCCTATTTTATTTATAAATTGCAAATGGAATTTTATACAGTATATATCTATATGCGAACGGAGTTCTCAGAGTGTAATTTTTAGTTGTTAGTTTAAGAAGCATATATGCAATATTAATATCGATAAATGTAAATGTGTCATTAAGTACCGATGAAACCTGTTTTTGTTCATTAACGGTATCGATTAGATCTGTAGTGTTTACAGTAACTATATATGCTGTGAACTGTAACCCACCTCACTCCGAAGGTAGCCTGAAGCAACGTTCCAATACCCGATACAAAAAATATCGTAGAAATAAGCGAACCTCTAGCAGGATGGTTTTCTGGGATGCACAGTTTAGGCGCTACGATGAATGGGTATGATAACGTTCCTCCCATCATCGTGAGATAATGCTGTCGCAATCAAGCCAGCATAAACCGCACAAGACCAAAGAAGCATAGTAGAAACAAACAAGTACATAAGGTGAATTTGAAGAAGGTCTGATAGCAGGACGAATCACTTACAAAATAGTCATTCTTTATTAGAGGTAACTACTTTGAAAAACCGTCATTGGAATTGGAAGGCGGAAGAGAGAAAATCATAACGGTAACAATTGATTTTTATCGTAGGATTAGACTCAACAACCCAGCGCTCTATTTTTCTGTTAAAGTAGCGTTTGTAGATACTATGAGGAGGATGTCCTTTTGCCAGTGAAGAATGCACAAAAATTACCAAATACTTGCACCGTTTTTTTAACCATCAAACACAAAGACCAATAAATGTATCGACCTTTTCATACATCGAAAACATTATATATAGATATATTAGTTTATGAACGCAATAAGCGTGAGAGAAATCATTAATACCGCTCTCTCATATAGCATAAAATGAATTAGAATGAAAAGACAGATCTAAGTATTAGTCCTTCTGTCTGTTCAGAATCAGCTAATCACCCTTAAACGTATGAAAACCTTTAATTCCCGGGTTGTAAACATCTTTAGCTAACAGCCTCTCGAAAAGTAAGTCCCAAAAAACACTAAGTTCTCAATTGTTTGGTGGTACACGGGGTAGCTGCATACCTGAAACCCGAGAGCTATGCAGAGGTACCATGGTGGTACATCATCGACCGTGTAAACTATATCAGCTTTGTGATTCGATCCGTCCGATTTCATGGGCTGGAGGTTGCATTTCGATAGTGCGTCCAGATGAACCTAATTAGCCAGAATACAGAGATGTCGGATAAAAAGGAAAAACTTGGGCACCTTAAAAAGCAACAAGATAAAGCTAGATGTTAACATTATAAACGTAAAATCAGTGAGTAGTACTACTAATATAGTCTGTACTACTCAGCTAAGTCGCATCCAATGGGAGGCTTAGATTAATGCAAAACCCAGTATGAGCTGAGCCCTCTTGTTTGCATGCGTATTTTACAAGTACCTCTGCCAATTCCGCTTCATTGATGACCTGCGCGGACCCGGTTAACTGAAATGAACACAGACCAATTCGTCTGAAAGCAATTTGTATCGTAGAATATCTGCCCACTCTACAGAGGGCAGAGACAGAGTGTAAGGAACATGCATCATTCTTATTATATACGAAGTTAAAGGTCATTTAATGGCAGTTTAATGTGGACATTGGCAGATTTGAAGTGGTTCGTTTGACGATGGGCTTGATTTTTCACAGTCGTGAGATTAATCAATGATTAACGCTTCGAGTGGCCCAGTTATCGATGTGGCAACGTCACCTATTTATCCATATACCGGTGGCGAGGAACAGACAGGGAACAATTAATGTTATAGGGCTCAATTTCCCCAAAAACAAATAAAGGGACAACCGTATCTAGATACGAAGCGTTTTATTGTTCGTCTGTAATTTAAGTGCCATAGAACTAGATGATTTGTTTAGTTCATTGGCGTGCATGTCGATGGGCCTCGGTTTTACGCACTGGCAGCTGAGTTCGACGCAGTGATCTAACACAATAAATTATTTGCCTAGGTAAACCTAGCAAATAAACACTTGATTTTATAATACTCGTCCACATTAAATAGGTAATGCCGCAGGTTCAGGAGCGGGTCGGCCATGGCAGTTCGGGTCAGCGAGCTGATGGGTGAGACTGGGTCACATTCGGTGGCCATTCGTTCGACACGGGTCAATTTGAAAGGTACACCTCGACCTGGTCTTTTTCGATATCGCGGCTAGCAAAACAAATACGAAACTGCTGCGCAAATGTATTGCGTGTACTCAGGAGACATTCCAGGTATAAATCAGAAATCGATTGACTGACGTGTATGTTATCAGGACAAAGCTGAATGAGCTATCAAAATTGAAAAGAAGCCGGAGAGGTACACACGACTTAAACTGACAGCATAAGGTGCCAGCCATCAGTACGAAAAGTGAAGATGTCGCCTAGGACATAGTGGAAGTTACCAATGCCGTGCTTGCTTCGATGGGTAAAGGGTCATCAATATGATGCATTGAAACGTAACATTCATCAGTCTTACGCGTATGCCATCCACCTCCCGCGTCTGTGATGCCTGAGCAATTTGTTCTCGATTTGACGGTCGGGGGTCGGACACCAGTTACCCTTAGTCGACAAATAGCCACTTTTTTGGGTAGTTATGGCTGCAAGCAAATACAGCAATCGAATGTGAGAAAGATCTTTGCAAAAAAAATACGGCCTGTCAGGTGGCCTGTGTTGGTACCAACTATAGCTCAAGTCTGGTGGTCTTATATATCGGACAGCAAATGCGAACTCAACATTTGAGACTGTAGTATTTTAACGGTCGATATAGCCATGCTGTTGATACTGTTGCAACGTCGATCGGTGCTATGACAAGTCTAGACGCTGAATCTGGGATGGAAACATTTCATACCCTCGATGGAATAAAAGCAAGTAGTTGACGCCTACCGCTAAGATAGAAAATGATGAACATTTACCTATCAGCTGTTTTTCCAATGGTGGTAACAGCCGATCGAGCGTGGCGTATTTTAGCATACGCACGTGCTAGGCCGCAGTACGCACTGGGACCGTGTGCAAGAAACAGGCCTATGACTGATGTTATAAGCATAAATATACCACTATTATTGTTGCTACCATTAGATTCCAGTACCCCTTTGTTACATAGAAGCCTCTATTATCTTCAACGTAGAGAAATATATCCGACGTTCATTCCCAGGTGGGTTTCATGGATGGTTGTTTTGCCTTTGAATGTTTGATATTATAACAATAAAGATTCTCTATATTGAAACATTGCAGTATCTATATACACACATTCTGTTGATAGGCCGATAGGCTGACATTCACATCTGGCGATGAAGGCGACTCCTGAAGTAGAAAGCAAACAAGGGATAATCATACGTAAATTTGAAATATACAAACGAAAATAAATAGTATATTAAAAATTCCTGATATAATAATAATAGTAGATATAGCACAGAACGACTGCTATGTTAAATATATCTATATAATGATAATAGAAGTTAATGTAAAAAATTGTTTTTTTTTTTCGCTTATTGTTCGGCTTTGTCGTCTCCCTAGTCGTCTTTTGAACTTTCTGTTAGGATAATAATTTTATACGAATTAATTAAATACACTATTGGGTAATTTAATAAGTTCACACGATAATCGAAGTTATTTGCAGCATTATAAGTGGGTGTTGGTGATTAAATATAGACATCTGAATCAAACGTTGGATCCCCGACGCATTCGACGTAACGGATAACTTACAAATACTCGAAGCCGGCGTAGAACAATGCCCGTCGATTATCGTAAACGATAAAATATCAAATAGTGCTAATGAAAGCTCGGTGTGTTTACAGCCCGAATCGTCTACAGATCGAACTACTGAGTAACCCTGGCCGAAGGAGCCATTTTGCAAGTTGAACTTTAGTGGTATATTATCACATGGCGTCGCAATTTACCCTAATATGTTACACATTTGTCTTTTCCTAGTTGCAGTCCTTCACCACACAAATACGTTTCTTTGGAGGAAGACAACGTTTGCCGATATTGATCAGTAACGGACAACCTTGTGTGACATAGTTCTGAAGTTCTTAGTCGATTTAGCTCAGTGAACAATTAACAATGAGCAACTTGAAAAACGCGAGTAGAAAACCACAACTTGAAATGATAGCCATTTTAAGCAACGTAGAATTTTGTAGCACTGGTAAAAGGAAGATCAGACTGTCTTCTATTACTTAATGGTAGATACGTAAGGTGTCGTTTTGGTGTACATGCTTTAATTATCTTTGTTATATCTTCAGTGTCTATTGTGGCGGTTTTAAATGTCTTTATTATCTCGCAAATTGCTGTTGCAGTGTTTCGGAAGAGACAGATCGCTAAAATAAGTTACCTGTCCTATAGGCTATTTGGATAGGTTCTTTACTACTACGTTATATTTCTCATCGTCTAAGTGATAAGGTTATCTAAGCGGACGATTAGATAAAGTCAACGTCGCCATATAGGAGATAAGAATCCAGGCATGATAAATTAACGTTGCCTTAAAGAGGATACAGTAGGTGGACAGCCGGAGGACTGAAGTTAGATTTGACAATCGTCCTCGAATTGAATCGCTCGACAATGCAAAAAAAAGGCAACGAATAAGACATAACTGAGCCTATTAAAGAATTTCTATTATATCTAAATTTGTACTCCTGTCTATCGAGACATCTACAGCGGGCTAGGATGATTTTGTGTCATAAGCTCGGTAGACAGACGGCGCCATCCAGATAGACGATCTGGCCACTTTTCCAATCACAAATATAAGATAGATCTTAAAGCAGAAATATAATCTCAATGATAGGATACAATCTGTACGATAATATTACAGTCGACAATGATACGATGTTCTAAACGAATTAGGCACAAGCTCGTCAACTTTTCAAGCCGCTAAGGGTTAAATGAATGCAAAGAGCGGGACGTTTGCTGTCAACAGACCTATGTGTTTCTCTACTTGTGCTTGATAAACCTGAGCATGCATTGCGGGTCAAGTAATGCATTGGGACAAATTTGGTATTCCGATATGCAAAGCTTATGGTGGAAATAAATATGAAAATCCACGAGAGCTTTATCGTCAAAAAAGCATCTAAGCTGACACATTTTCCACGAGGTCAGCCCTTATCCAACGGTTGTGTATATGTATTTGTTTTCTGGGTATAATTGTATCGTTATAATTGGTAGATAGCATAATGACAATATTGAATTAACACTCGCATATGATAACAATTGTATAACTCAAACAAGTTACAGAAATTACATTGATTTGTGTTTTTTATTTGATCCCGTGTACGCAGTGCCACCACTCAGAACGAACTTTAGTCAAGGGTAGTATTGATACCTTCGGTCTCTGCCGTAAGGGTTACATATCATTCTCGTAATTATTGGCACTCTTCTATTAACAGCAAATTGTCTTCTATTGACTGCATCGTCTGTCTGTGCCTCCGGGTCGCTGATTCAGCGCTGCACTATCCAGCACTTTTATACGTGAAGCCGCTTCCAGACACACACGCACAGACCGAAACGCACTTATACAAACCTGTCTTGTAATGCGTCTGTCAACGACCCGTCACAAATGGGCGGTAGGCCCATATTGCTGCGAGGAGAAACCAGCTCCATTCAGGTCTCACTGACGCAATAACCGTGGGCGGACAGAGAACAAGTCGATTTTCAAATGTGACCAACCAACGAAAAACGGTAAATCCAGAGGTCCTTGCAAGAAACAATTTGAGTAAAATACAACGTACGCCTTGTTAACGGTTTGACGCACTAACATATTGAGGACCTAATCTTGTCACGTATCATTTCCCTGAGCTAGTTAATAGTAGTAGATAATAAATATCGATTAATAACTTTCGATATAAAGGAAAAGAGTGTGATGAGTCATTGCAAAATACGCCAAAATGTGATAATGACCATAAAGAAATGTATTATGAACTTGATACTTGCGTAACTGTGTTTGGCTTCTAGTTATGTGTACTTACGTACTTTATGGTTTATTGATAGAAATTAGGTAAAACTTACATAAAATATTTACACGTCGGATAATATAT